>NC_045443.1:1038498-1047737 GCF_002776525.5 Piliocolobus tephrosceles | reverse complement strand
TTTTTTTGAGATGGAGTCTCGCTCTGTGGCCCAGGCTGGAGTGCAGTGGCCGGATCTCGGCTCACTGCAAGCTCCGCCTCCCGGGTTTACGCCATTCTCCTGCCTCAGCCTCCCGAGTAGCTGGAACTACAGGCGCCGCCACCTCGCCCGGCTAGTTTTTTTTTTGTATTTTTTAGTAGAGACGGGGTTTCACTGTGTTAGCCAGGATGGTCTCGATCTCCTGACCTCGTGATCCGCCCGCCTCGGCCTCCCAAAGTGCTGGGATTACAGGCTTGAGCCACCGCGCCTGGCCGTGAAACCCCATCTCTACTAAAAATACAAAAAACAAGCCGGGCGTGGTGGCGGCGCCTGTAGTCCCAGCTACTCGGGAGGCTGAGGCAGGAGAATGGCGTGAACCCAGGAAGCGGAGCTTGCAGTGAGCTGAGATCCGGTTACTGCACTCCAGCCTGGGCCACAGAGCGAGACTCCATCTCAAAAAAAAAAAGGAAAAAAAGAAAAAAAAAAATCTCCTGGGAGTTAAAAATATATAATGGCAAAAATGAAACTCATTAGGATGATCAAGCCATGATTTTCCATTAGGAAATCTCATAGAAAACAAAACCAAAAAATAATGTGAAAAAAAGGAGAAAAAGATATGGACAGGCTGGGCGCGGTGCCTCACGCCTGTAATCCCAGCACTTTGGGAGTCCGAGGCGGGTGGACCACGAGGTCAGGAGTTTGAGACCAGCCTGGTCAACATGGTAAAACCCCCATCTCTACTAAAAATACAAAAATTAGCTAGGTGTGGTGGTGGGCGTCTGTAATCCCAGCTACTCGGCAGGCTGAGGCAGAACTGCTTGAACCTGGGAGGCGGAGGTTGTAGTGAGGCAAAATCACACCATTGCACTCCAGCCTGGGCGACAGAGCAAGACTCCATTTCAGGGGAGTGGAGGGGCGGGGAGAAAATGATATGGAGATTAGACCATTCGTGTGGGAGAACCAACATATATGTAACAGGAGTTCTAGAAGGGGTAACATAAAAACAGAGGGCAAGAAATGAAATGAGTAGAAGGTAAATTTTCAGAATTGATGGCCAGTGAGTTTCCAGACAGAAAGCCACAATACCCATACCAAGGCACATTGCTGAAATTTCAAAACGCTGAGGACAAGACAAAAAACCTGGAAACTTCCAGAGGAAAAAAAAAATAGGTTACAGGGAACAGAGAATCCTACTAGCCTCAGACTTTTAACAGCAGTACCAGAAGCTAGAAGAAAAATACAGTTATCTCCCAAATGACTTTTCTCAGAGAGTTATGAAGTTTTTCTTTCACAAATGAGGAGACCAAGAAACAGAATGAAATGGGATTCTGGAAGCAGGATCAAAAACCAGTTAGATGTAAGAAGAATCTCCAAAATGAGAATGAATGAAGATCCCCAACCTAAACAACAACCTAGAATGCAACCAGTACAAATGGTGAAGTTTAGAAGTTTAAGAGAGGTTATCTCCAAAAAAGGAGAATATCTAAAAGTTTTAATGTAGTGACAGGAGATTTACACAACTAGGAAAGAAGACTTCAGGAAAATAGTAATAAATATCTTGACTGTGGTGATGGTTTCATGGATGTGGACAACTAATTAAATTTGTACCTTTTAAATATGTACATTTTATTATGTCAATTATACTTCAATAATGCTATTTTAAGAAATAAATGTCAACAAAAATATTCATATTAAATGCTAGCATATTATAAAGTAAGACACAATTACATCAAAGGCAAAAATTTAAAAACTGCAATTCATTATTGATAATTTTTATCACCAACTTCTTGAGATGGTAGGGAAAGGTTGTTGAAGAACAGTTTAACGAGAGGTACTTGGCATTCAGAAATTGAGTTGTCCAGTAATAGTAGCCATAAGCCAATTAAAAAAAAATTCCCTCAAGATTCACACATCTGGGCTGTAAAAATAAAATAAATAAAATACAATTTATTTAGAGATGGGAATCTTGCTCTGATGCCCAGGCTGGAGTACAGTGGCACGATCATGGCTCACTGTGGCCTCAAGCTCCTCGGCTCAAGCAATCCTTCAACCTCAGCCTCCCAAATAGCTGGGACTACAGGCACATGCCACTGCGCCTGGATCATTTTTCATTTTTTCGGTGGAGACAGCATCTTGGTTTGTTGCCTAGCCTGGTCTCAAACTCCTGGGCTCTAGCAATCCTCCCACCTCAGCCTCCCAAAGTGCGGGGATTCAGGCATGTATGTGTCACCATGCCTGGCCCCAAGTATGGTTATTGAGTACTTCACTGAAATGTTGCTGGTGTGAACTGAGATATGTTAAATGTAAAACACACAGCAGATTTTGAAGATGTAATAAAAAAGAATATATAGTATCTTTATACTTTTTATATTGATTATATGCTGAAAGATGTTTAGGCCAGGATGGTGGCTCACACTTATAATCCCAGCACTTTGGGAGGCTGAGGCGGGAGGATCACTTGAGGCCAGGAGTTCCAGACCAGTGTGGGTGATACAGTGAGATCCCCTCTGTCTCTACAAAAAAAATTTAAACATTAGCAGATTGTGGCGGCACATGCTTGTAGTCCCAGCTACTTGGAAAGCTAAGGCCGGAGGATTGCTTAAGCCCAGGAGTTTGAAGCTGCAGTGAGCCATGGTTGTACACCAGTCACTGCACTCCAGCCTGGGTGACAGGGCAAGACTCTGTCTCAGAAAAAAAAAGAAACAATGTTTGGATACACTGGGTTATATGAAACATATTACCAAATTAATTCCACCTATTTTTTTTAAATGTGGCTACTAGAAAATTTAAACTAGGTTGGGCGCAGTGGCTCATGTCTGTAATCCCAGCACTTTGGGAGGCTGAGGCGGGTGGATCACTTGAGGTCAGGAGTTCGAGATCAGCCTGGCCAACATGGTAAAACTTATCTCTATAAAAATACAAAAATTAGCCAGGGGTGGTGGTGCATGCCTGTAATCGTAGCTGCTCGGGAGGTGAAGGCAGGAGAATCGCTTAAACCTGGGAGGTGGAGGTTGCAGTGAGCTGATATCACTCACTACAATTTTATTTCTATCACTTTCTCCTTGGATTTCAATTAGATTTCAAAATTCCCATTAATTCATAAACTCAGGAACCCCAGAGTAATAAATCCCATGTTATTCAACTACACCTTCTAAGATTAGATCTCTGATTTTGGAAAAATTATTCTATCAACTAGTTGCCTTGGTTTTCTCATTTATAAAACAGGAATGACAACATACTATGTAGCTATTGAGAGAACTAAGTAAGATGTACTACAGGACAGCTTAGTGGCACTTTTAGGGACTTGCTAGATCAGGCACGCAGCAATGTAACTACTTCCACACTATTTTCTCTCAAATGCAACATTCACACTTAGACCTAATAAAATGACAATTAGGTCATAAACTTTCAGGGTCACTTCAGACCAAAAATCTCAGAACTCACTTTCCAAAGCCAGTCTATGACAATGATTTAAAATTATATGAAACTTCAAACTGTACTGTTAAGTCTACCACATTTTTTGTTATTTGTTACTTAAAATAATCCAGTGAAGTATACAAAATTATCATTTTCAGATGAAGAAAAAGGCTCAGAAGTTAAGTGAGTAGGATATCCAGATTCATACAAATATTAATATTGCCAGAAAACTTCATTTTAATCATTAGATTTTAAAAATAAGCCACAAATCCCATAAGAACTCAACCACTGGGGAGGGGGAACAAAGAAATCTGACAGAACTAGAGAAAACTGGGAAATTTAAGTTCTCAAAAAAAAGTTATCTCAATCGTTAGAACACAAAATATAAAGCCCATTTGTTTAAAATAAGAACACATTTATACTTTAAAATTAAATCTGTAGTCTCCACAAAATACCTTTCAAAAACTCAAATCCAAAAAGGTTCTGAAGATTTTTAGTGCCATTGGTTTGTGTTATAGCTAATGCCAGTATTGTGCCTATTAATAAGAGACTAAACAAAAAGCAAAAATAAAACAGATCATTTAAGTAACAGATCATTTAACTATAATTTATCTAATGAAGACCAGCAATTATAAAACTTCAAACACACCTAACTTCAATTGTTACACAAAATCATAATCGTTTGTTCCTTTCTAAGAAGGAACACTGTGTTCAGAGCTTATGTTATGAATAATGAACAATGACAGGAGCTAAAATTCATATGGCCACTATATTTTCATTTTGTGGCAAATAGCTATCAACAACTTACCAAATGATTTAATTAAGTGGTTAAAAGGATCTAGCTTCAAGTTTGTGCTATGAGTAAAATGTTTTTCAAAGAGTGGGCAGTAAACAGTTTTTTCCCCCTGTGGAAAAGCAGTTTTTCATTTTTCCAAAAATAGTACCAAGGTAAAGCAAAGCTCTAGATGATGCAGGCATGTTGTGTAGGCGTCAGCAGTACTGCCCTCACTATGTGCTCATTGGACAGTAGTGCAACCCCAAGAAAAAGATGGTTAACAGTTTTTGTTGTTGTTGTTAATGAAATAAAACAAAACACGGCTCATCGCTAGTAAGGAAACTATTTTGTGAAA
The DNA here is from genome assembly GCF_002776525.5 of Piliocolobus tephrosceles. Lineage (NCBI taxonomy): Eukaryota > Metazoa > Chordata > Mammalia > Primates > Cercopithecidae > Piliocolobus > Piliocolobus tephrosceles. The sequence continues at coordinate 1,043,172 of NC_045443.1, read as the reverse complement.
CTTTCTTCTTTTTATGTGTGCATATATACTAAGTCACAATGTAAATGTAGTTCTTAAAATGAGTCTCAGAAAGGTTTGAAAGCCATGCAAAGTAGTCTGTCTATAGCAAACTACTATACATTCAGTAACTGGAGGGGTGTTGCAGGAATCAGACTGTACCAAGGTAAAAATTCTTTTTGACTGTGAGAGAGTAAGAAGCGTATTTTTCAGGCATGGGCCTAAAGCTGACTGGATTATCCAATTCTACCACTCAGTTTACTAATTAGACAACAAACTTACCCAAGGTCATTCTTCTACAGTTTGCATTAGAACTAAGTCTCCCACTCTAATGCTCAAAATAAGCTCCACAAAGACACTTTAGCATGTAAGTATTAATTCAGAATTTCCTATTTGGTTTTCAATAACCAAAAGAAACTGCAGCTTAACACATGCAACTGTTTCCTCAAATACTATTCTACCAGATTAATGACCATGCCAGCTCTCCCATTAAAAGCTTTTTCTAGCTAGTTACTTGGTACTTAGGATTTTATAGCACTTTTCTTTTCCCATTATGCTCAGTAGTGCATGCAACACACTATACTTAGGAATGCAACACACTTCCTTTGGGAATGCATAACTGTGGCCATAACTATGACTGAAATTTTCGTGAATTTCTATCATCTGTCTAAACTTAGAAGCAAAGTACTACAAAATCAAGTTAAATCAGACCATATTTCTGTGATCAGTGTACCTCACTATTAAAACATTGTATGTATTTTAACAGATATCATTCAAAACCTGAAGTATATCCAAAACACTCCATTCCCATCTCCTGATAAATAAATTTTCACTGACAACTGAGTCAGTAAGAAGAGAAACATGTTAAGGAGAGAAGTTAAAACAGAATTAGACAAAGATGGGGCAGATTATCACAGCTTCATACTACAAGCACAGGTTTGTTTCCACATCCTCTTTCCTAAATATCCATAATAAACTCATAACATTACTTGCAAAGAACCCCAGAGAAGGTGCCTCAAATTATTTCCATAAAGAAAACAACATTATTACCCATTAAGCAACTCTGTTAATGATTATCCACCAAATTCCAAATATTAAAAAATTGCTTAACATTGGGAATGGCAGAGGTACTGAGCCTTACGATGTCTAATCAAGTCAGTGAAGTACACAAAAAATGCAGGCAAGAGAAAAAGGAAGCTGAGTCAGGTACAGAGTTCTTTGCATCCACAAATAAAATGCTTTATTCTTTATTTCTCAAACTTGCAGTATAAAGATCAAAAAAATCCACTATTTTAATTTCACAGTCCAGTCAATTCACATGGCTGTATGTGAAGTTTTCTTTCAGAAAATTAAGGGAAAGGAGCCAGGCACAGGGCTCATACCTGTAATCCCAGCACTTTGGGAGGCTGAGGCAGGTGGATCACTCGAGGTCAGGAGTTTGAGACCAGTCTGGCCAATATGGTGAAACCCCGTATCTACTAAAAATACAAAGATTAGCCAGGTGTGGCACACACCTGAAATCCTAGCTACTCAGGAGGCTGAGACAGGAGAATTGCTTGAACTCAGGAGGCAGAGGTTGCAGTGAGCCCAGATTGCGCCACTGCACTCCAGCCTGGGAGACAAAGTGAAACTATGTCTCAAAAAAAGAAAAGAAAAGAAAAGAAAATTAAGTGAAAGGGAATTTATAGTGTATCTGTGCATTTTAATATTATAGTCACAGCAACATAACCTAAATTACTTTCCCAACAGGGAATTAGAAATCTGAAAGCAAATACCACTCACATCTCAAATAAAATAACTGCCAAAAATTTACTCACTCATTTTTCTAAAATGTTATGAAAACGAGTACATTATTCAACTCTTTTGGAGAAAAGTAGACAACATGATTTATAAAAAACACATAATTAGTGGCAATTTTAACAGAAGAGAATGCTCTCCCACTGAACTTTGTAAAAACAAAAGAAAATCCAGACTTCATCTGTTTCACTTTTACATTTTAGAGAAGTAAAATTCTTAATTTCTTATTTCCCAAACAATACTCCCCATTATTGTTTGCTTCCTCTGTAATGTTTATTCCTCCCTGAGTTCTGAGATTCCTAGGTATGGAATTTGAATTTCCTGGTAGTACCAGCTTTTGCTCATATTTTTAGAATCTTACTGTGACCCTGTGGTGGTGTTCACCAGAAAGAACATGAGAGAGAAGTCACACCTGTATTAATAACTATTACCAGTATTACTAAGAATTTAAAATTTTTGTTCTACTTTACATGTCCTGTCCTTATAATTTTATATTTTAATAAGTCACTCATAATCTCAAACTCTAATAACAATGACTGTTAGCAAGATAGATATTTCGTTCCAATTTCTATGAATTACTTAAAAAAAAAAAAAAAAAAGACCATTGGCAGGGTGCAGTGGCTCACACCTGTAATATCAGCACTTTGGGAGGCTGAGGCGGGTGGATCAATTGAGGTCAGGAGTTCGAGGTCAGCCTGGCCAACAACTCCATCTCTACTGAAAATATAAAAATTAGCCAGGCATGGTGGCATGCCTGTAATCCCAGCTACTCGGGAGGCTGAGGCAGGAGAACTGCTTGAACCTGGGAGGTAGAAGTTGCAGTGAGCCAAGATCGTGCCATTGCACTCTAGCCTGGGTGACAGGGCAAGACTCCGTCTTAGAAAAAAAGAAAGAAAAAGGAAAAAGAAAAAACAATTAATAAAAAAATTAAAAAGATGATTTTACATAAATTTCAAGATTTTCAATGCCTTTTAAAACTAAAACATCAAACCACAATCACAGGTATTAAAATTCTAAATATTCAATAGTATAAGGGAGTAGCCTTCTTCTGGTTTCCCACAGGTCAAGTAAACAGTTTAAGCAAAATTTAACCCTAATTATAAGCAAAGAGGTAAAAATTGCTTAGGTTGGTAAATGAGTCCTTTTAGGTGAAAATATCATCATTTAAATCATTTAAGTAACCAGGACTCAGCTACTACTTACAGATTTGATAGCTAGAGCACGAAATACAAAGTGAGGTGTAAAGTCCTTCTAAAGTAAGGGTAACAAGGCATCCATTGCCAAAGTTTTGGATTATGTGTTAGAGTCACATTTACCACTATTGTGTTTAATATAACAAATCTACCATATCTGAACAGCAAACAAAGACAGACGATAAATACTGTAAATTGTTGGAAGTCAAACACTGTAGTTTCCTGAGTCTGTGGTAAGTTATTTTTCTTAAATAGCTACCATGTATGATGTGTTTCACTGAGCAACTACAGTGAACTTTAATAGATACTATTTACCACTTGTCATTTCATGAAAAATACCAGGAGCTTTGCTTTCACTGTTTCTCTTCAAATGCTTCCTAGTTCATAATACACTAATACTTAAGAAATTACACAGCCGAATTATAGTTCCATGGTAGATCGTATCTACGTATCTAGCTCTATCTCAAAATTCTAGCAGACTACGTTTGGTCCAAAGTAACACAAGTGCCTAACTCTATGACAAAACCATATCTTTCACATAAAAACAAATCTAATTCTTCAGCTACTTAAAAACTCCAGGCTGGGTGCAGTGGCTCACGCCTATAATCCCAGCACTTTGGGAGGCTGAGGCAGGCAGATCACGATGTCAGGAGAACGAGACCATCTTGGTCAACATGGTAAAACCCCGTTTCTACTAAAAATACAAAAATTAGCTGGGCGTGGTGGCGTGCGCCTGTAGTCCCAGCTACTTGGGAGGCCAAGGCACCAGAATTGCTTGAACCCAGGAGGCAGAGGTTGCAGTGAGCCGAGATCATGCCACTGCACTCCACCCTGGCAACAGAGTGAGACTCTGTCTCAAAAAAAAAAAAAAAACAAAAAACAAACAAAAAACCCTCCAAATGATAAGCACAGATGCTATTTTTTTTTTTTTTTTTTTGAGACGGACTCTCACTCTGGATGCTGACTAATTTTATCCAATAAGAAAAGTAACTAAAAAGTTAACACTGCACATCATGGAGTGAGTTTAAATATACACATAATTCTCAATAAATCACAGAATAGTAACAATAAAGGGATCAAGAGCTCATTTAGTACAGAGTCTATTTATCTTCAACACTTCTGAACGAATACCTACGCTGTGTGAAAAAGTCTTCGTAAACACTCTAGTCAGTTATTATGACTCAAACATAGCATTATGGGTCATTTCTTTATAGTTCACATTCTAATTTATAATAAATCCTAATTTTCTTTTACTGTCTCTTAGAAGTTCTTGAACCACCATACAATGCAACTTCTCTCCCAAAGCACCAGCCCAGGTACAAATACCATATAGAGCAAGAACACATTGAGATCTGGGCCAGGCATAGTGGCTCACACCTGTAACCCCAGCACTTTGGGAGACCGAGGCCGGCAGATCACGAGGTAAAGAGAGCAAGACCATCCTGGCCAACATGGTGAAACTCCATCTCTCCTAAAAATACAAAAAATTAGCCAGGCGTGGTGGCAGGCGCCTGTCGTCCCAGCTACTCAGGAGGCTGAGGCAGGAGAATCGCTTGAATCCGGGAGGCGGAGGTTGCAGTGAGCCAAGATCACGCTACTGCACTCCAGCCTGGCGATAAAGTGAGACTCCGTCTCAAGAAACACACACACACACACACACACACACACACACACACACACACACACA
>NC_045443.1:1034229-1038488 GCF_002776525.5 Piliocolobus tephrosceles | reverse complement strand
CACACACACACACACACACACACACACACACACACACACACACACACTGAGATCTGACTTTAACTTCACATTTTTAAAATGTAACAACAAACAGAAGCTTAAAAACTGAAAAGGGCCACAGTGTCTCACACCTATAATCCCAGCACTTTGGGAGGCTGAGGCAAAGGATCACTTGTGGCCAAGAGTTCGAGACCAGCCTGGGCAAAACAGCTTGACCCCATCTCTACAAAAAATTGGAAAAATTAGCCAGGCATGGTGGTACACGCCTGTAGTCCCAGCTACTTGGGAGGCTAAAGGGGAAGGACTGCTTGAGCCCAGGAGTTCAAAGCTGCAGTAAGCCATGATCCTGCCACTCAACTCCAGTCTGGGCCACAGAATGAGATCCTGTCTTTATTGTCTTTGGGGTCACAGACAACCTGATCTATTAGTTTTAATGTGCACTACAAGGTAATTATGACGTTTGAAGAGAAGCACGCTCAGCTTTTAAAACAAAAATGAAAAACAAACCAACAAATAAGAATGATCTAGGCTCCACTCCCACTTCTATGTTTGTTGAATATAAGTTTGGCAAATTATTTCATTTCAGTCTCTTCACCCTGTAAAATGGGACTAATACCTTATTCAAGTGACACAAGAATATATGAGAATATATATAAAACACAGTGCTTCATAAATATTATCAAATCGCCACCCTTTTCTCACCATTTTGAGAACAAAAATCCTTCAAAACATACACCGTTCAAACTTTTTTTTTTTTTTGAGACAACGTGTTGCCCTATTGCCCAGGCTAGAGTACAGTGGCACGACCATAGCTCACTGCAGCCTTGAACTATAGCTAGGACTCCAGGCACGTACCACCTCACTCAGCTAATATGTTAATTTTTTTGCAGAGATGAGGTCTTGCTATGTTGCACAGGCTGGTCTCAAATTCTCGGTCTCAAGTGATCCTCTGGCCTTGGACTCCCAAAGTGCTGGGATTACACACCAAACTTTTGATCAAACTTTACATTAGGCCCTAAAAAAAGTTGCCATTGAAAACACAACTTGCCATAACAAGACAAATTTAAAGACAACTGATCTAAGAACTCATTTGCGTTACAAGAAAATTACTTGATGTGCCATTTATCTTATCGTATTCAGTAATGTCTTCATTTACTCTCTACTAGTAAATACAGAAATAAGGGAATAACCATTACTGTAACTGCAAAAGTAAAATTTTAAACATTGGTAAGAAGCTAGCATAAACATTTTAAAAATCTATTTTTTGTATATTAAGTTCAATTTTAGATTTTAATACTATAACATAAAAATATCCATGAAGATAAATCAATTTTAAATACCAATAACAAGAAGATAAAACATAAGAAATTCACCTATCAAGTTCAGAGATAAGATTCACTATACTTCAATGAAAAAAAGAAAAACAGAATTAAGATGATTAACCAATTTGATGGTATAAACAGTGCTATACTATTGACATTAAATTCTCGCCACTGAAAAATATTTGCAGAAAATATAAAATGATTTATTCTGATATAAGGAACTTACAAAAACTGGTTAGGGGAGAAAAGCACCTGAAGGCAAAAATATACCAAAAGACAACAGAGGAAATACAATTAGTTATTATTATCAAAGCATATGGGGGAAAGTTCTGCAGACATAAACTATAGTTTATGAAATATTTAATAGTATTGATAAATAGGGTCAGTAAAATAAGAACTCTCACTTGGGTCACTGAAAATCTATATAACTCTTTTGGAAAACAATCTTACAATGAATAGAAAGTATTTAAATGTTCATGCCCTTAGAACCAGTAATTCCATTTCTGAAATTCAATCCTAAGAAAATAGTTCTAAACAGTGAAATCTGAGGTATTAATAAGTGTTTTGTTCACAAGGCTAAGTAAGTAAATTCCCTTCTCCTATTCCAAGCCCTTGTGGGGCCTCTAGCCTCAAGACTGTTGTTTTAGAACCAGCAATTAGAAGACAGTCTCCTCAGCTGGCTTCTGTCTGAGACAGCCCAGGCCCAAACAAAGGAGTCTGGCTGGATTATATTCAAGAGGGAGGGGCTGAGAATAGAGTTTGAGAGGTAGATGCTGGAGGAAAGGAAAGGATTAGAGGATTCATCCAGACAAGATCAATACACTCATCCTCCTTGTGAGCTGCAGGGAGAAGGGAGGACAATGGAGAGACAATAATGGTAAAAACTTTCCTTTGGAACATTATGCAAAGATCCTATTACCCAATATTCTCTGTAACAAGGCCTTAAAGAAACCTTCCAGACTTACACAAACGGGCACGTCAATGACAAGCGGTGTAGGTGAAAGACTGGAGGAAAGCCCTTTCCTGATAGAATGTATGAAGCTCACCAAGGATATGGGGGAGGAAGATTTGTACAGGGAAATAATGGCCAATTCAATTAGGTAAGGATACAACACAGATTAAATTTGGTTTTCACAAAATATTATTTCATGGTTACAACCCTGTGGAGTAAGACCCTCGCCCACTATATTTACAATAGAAAAAATAACAAGACCTAACACTGCAGGGAAACGAAGGAAATTATGGTATATGCACATAAGGAACTGTCAAGCAGCTATTAAAAATATTTATACTAATTCTTATGTTACACTGAATTATAAAATTTTCAGGATATAAAATTGCAAACATACATCTATGATCCCACTAAAACATAAGTTTTACAAAGGCAGAATTTTTTCTCTATTTGCTACCTAAGACAGCCTCAAGCACATAGGAGTACAATAAACATTTGGTGAATAAATATTAAAATCCATCATGAAAGGGAACAGGTAAACATTCTAAATCATATATCGACATTGTCTTTTCTGATGAAACTTCAGTGGGGTTATTTTGGTTTTTATTTTTCCTTGTTTCCTAAGATATCTCTGAGTATACATTACTTCTATGATGGGAAAAAACTGACTGGGAAGTAGTTCCTTTTAAATGCATTAAGAATTTCCTATATTTTCAAAATATCTTTGGTATGCTCTAGAGTAGATTTAACAGTTTAAATAAAGGAAGCCGACTTAAGATATCTTGAGAGGGTAGGAAGTGGAAAAGGCACACTAAGGTTTTCCCCCTATAGCTTAGTCAATATACGAAACTAAACTTCCTCAAAGAACTCTTTTTTTTTTTTTTTTGAGAGTTTTGCTCTTGTTGCCCAGGCTGGAATATGTAATGGCGCGATCTCGGCTCGCCACAACCTCCGCCTCCTGGGTTCAAGCAATTCTCCTGCCTCAGCCTCCTGAGTAGCTGGGATTACAGGCATGTGCCACCATGCCCAGCTAATTTTGTATTTTTAGCAGAGACGGGGTTTCTCCATGTTGGTCAGGCTGGTCTTGAACTCCTGACCTCAGGTGATCCGCCCGCCTTGGCCTCCCAAAGTGCTGGATTACAGGTGTGAGCCACCGCACCAGGCTCCTCAAAGAGCGTTCAATGTAATGTTATTCAAGCCCCTAACACTTGGCTTTTACAAATTTCTGAACCACACAGTACCACTGTTCTAAAAACAAACTACTGAATTATAATGTTCTGATAATACCCCAAATTATATGCGAAGCAGTAAATGCACTTTCTTGCAAATCTCTGAACAAGGGCTGGAAGTGAGAAGACTAATTTAGCTTTGTAATATATCAACCATGACTTCTAAACTTCTGTTCACAGTGATCAAATGTATTAATAATCAATTTACTAGATTTATTTCTAACTAAATGTTTGCATCTGTGGGACAAACATTCTAATTTTACTGAGAATTTAAAAAATAATATATACTCAATAATTCAAGTGTTTTTTATACATAACTTCAAAATTTTAATGTGGGAAATGGTTTTCCTCTATGACAAATCTGGCAAATTATGCCACCACACAGCAACATAACTATGTGTGTGCTTACGTATGTATACTCATAATTACGTTGCCGTGTGGTGGCATACATATATACACACACATACACACACTCCTATACATACATACACACACACATACACACATACATACACACACACCCCCATTATGATAACTGTGTACAAATATTTTGCTGTTTTTTAATCTAAAAACCTCAAACTCTTAAATGGGAAAATGCTTTTGCTATGTGGTAAAACAGGCAAACTGTACAACCATACAATATAATGATAACTATAAAAACAGAGTTCAAACACACAGAAACCAGTATGTCATACATAGTAACAATGCTTATCTCCGGATAAAGGTACTGACTGCAGGTGGTTTTTTATTTCTTTT
>NC_045443.1:983993-1034219 GCF_002776525.5 Piliocolobus tephrosceles | reverse complement strand
TATCTCCGGATAAAGGTACTGACTGCAGGTGGTTTTTTATTTCTTTTTTCCTCCTCTAATTTCCTAACTTTTATAATGAGAGTGTTTTACTAATTTTTTAAAGCATCTTTTTTGTGTATGATTTAAGGATGGTTACAATAACAAAGGTGGAAATAAAAGAAATTTATAACTCAGATAATTTAGTCAAAATCAAATTCATTTGTAGCCATAAACAATGACTATCAAAGGCCCTTATGCAAAAAGAAAGTAAGCTTCTATAGTCATTAAATTAAGAGGGTTTCTCAAACCTGTAATCCCAATACTTGAGGAGGCTGAGACAGGAGGATTGTTTGAACCTAGGAGTTCAAGACCAGCCTGGGTGACAGTGTGTAACCCAGTCTAAAAATAAAAATAATTTTAAAAAATTACCATTAACAGTTTGAAGAGAATGGTCTTGCCACCTCCAATATATTACAACTTTATTAAAATAAATCAGTGAAGGCTGGGTGCAGTGGCTCACGCCTGTCATCCCAACACTGGGAGGCCGAGGCGGGCAGATCCCCTGAGGTCAGGAGTTCAAGATCAACTGGGCCAATACGGTGAAACCCCGTCTCTACTAAAAATACAAAAATTAGCTGGGCGTGGTGGCGCACCCCTGTAATCCCAGCTACTCAGGAGGCTGAGTCAGGAGAATCACTTGAACCCAGGGGGCAGAACAAGATCCTATCTCAAAAACAAAAAAATTTAACGCTTCTAGAAAAACTCAGTGCTAATAAATAGCTGAACTACAAACAGTTTATCTTTCATAAGCAAGAGCCAGACACCAAAAACCAACTGAAACGATTTCTCAGTATCATTAAGATATGAATATGGTCACTAAATTAATTAACAAGCTTAAGGAGCCACAATGGCCAGAAATTACTAAAGAATATAAAGCGCCGGGCACAGTAGCTCACGCTTGTCATCCCAGCACTTTGGGAGGCCGAGGTGGGCGGATCGCAAGGTCAGGACAGGAGACCCAGACCATCCTGGTTAACACGGTGAAACCCCATCTCTACTAAAAATACAAAAAATTAGCCGGGTGCGGTGGCACGCGCCTGTAGTCCCAGCTACTCAGGAGGTGGAGGCAGGAGAGTCGTTTGAACCCAGCAGGCGGAGGTTGCAGTGAGCCGAGATCACACCACTGCACTCCAGCCTGGGCGACAGAGCGAGACTCCGTCTCCAAAAAAAAAAAAAAAAAAAAAGAATATAAACCAGTAAGTTTATGCATTTAATGTATTCCAAACACACACTAGCAGTTTATCTGAAATAAACCAAAATATTTACCAAATATTTCAAGATATTTACAGTAAACACTTCCAGTATTCTCTTAACAACGACTAAAGTACTCAAAGAACAAAGCTATAAAGAAATGCCATTTCTGATTACTGGACATGTTGGTAGATAACAAAAGATAGTATTTTAAAGGATGAGGATTCCAGTTTTCTTAACAATCTGGTATTAAAAGCATCACAAACCACTAAGAGTTTAAAACCCCAAATTTCTGTGTTCAGCAACAGCAAAGAATTATGGCTTGTGAAGGATGCTAATGCAAGAAACCACAAAAAGGAAGGTGTTAAGATATTTTTTAAAAGGAAGTAGTAAACTTACTGTAGCATCAACTTTCACAGCATTTTAATAGAATAGTCTAAATCAGCGATGGTCAACAGAAACATAATGTGAGCTAAATGCAATTTAATTTACTAGTAGTTACATTAAAAATGTGAAAAGAAACATTAATATATTTAACAAATATACCTAAACATCATCATTTCAATATGTAATCCAATTTTTTGGAAACAAATGTTTTTCTTTTTTATACTAAATTTTCAAAATCCAAAACACACATGCTTACGTATAAATATTTCCTAACTCCTATAGTCTAAATGCTTCCTCCCCACCAAATTCATGCATCAGAAACTTAATCCTGGGCTGGGCGCAGTGGCTCACGCCTATAATCCCAGCACACTGGGAGGTCGAGGCAGGTGGATCACCTGAGGTCAGGAGTTTGAGACCAGCCTGACCAACATGGAGAAACTCCATCTCCACTAAAAATACAAAATTAGCCAGGTGTGGTGGCGCATGCCTGTAATGCCAGCTACTCAGGCAGGCTGAGGCAGAAGAATCGCTTGAACCCGGGAGGTGGAGGTTGCGGTGAGCTGAGATCACACCATTGCACTGGAGCCTGGACATCAAGAGTGACACTCCATCTCAAAAAAAAAAAAAAAAGGAAAAAAGAAACTTAATCCCCAATGCAACAGTGTTTTCAGAAGTGGGGCTCTGCCTCCATGAATGAATTAATGCAGCTGTAAAAAGGGCTTTTGAGTGTGGGTTCACACTCTCTTGCCCTCAGGCCCTCTGCCATGTGGGCATGTGGCAAGAAAGCCCTCAACTTCCCAAGTAACTCATGATGCCAGCGTCTTGCTTGGACTTCTAGGCCTACAGAACTGCGAGGAAACAAACTTCTGTTCTTTATATATTAATAGTAGCGCAAATGAACTAAGACACTAATTCTTCACCGAAAACAGGCCCAGTAGCCGAGCACACCTGGCACCCATATTTTTCTGAATACCTTTCTACAGCAAAAAGAACCCGGGCTCTAGGAGAAATGGCTGGCGCAGGACTGGGCTGGGGAAATAATAAAATGAACTGAGAACATCTTGTACAGAAAGTAAGGATGTCATCAAAACATGGTAGGGACATGTTAACAACCAGGATGCAGAAGGGGCCAGGCATGGTGGCTCACACCTGTAATCCCAGCACTTTGGGAGGCTGAGAGGGGATTACTTAAGGTCAGTCAGGAGCCTGAGACCAGCCTGGCCAACATGGTGAAATCTGTCTCTACCAAAAATACAAAAACTAGCCGGTTGTGGTGGCATGCGCCTGTAATCCCAGCAATTTGGGAGGCTGAGGCATGAGAATCACTTGAACCCAGGAGGCAGAGATTGCAGTGAGCAAAGATGGTGCCTCCAGCCTGGGTGACAGAGTTAGAATCTGTCTCAAAAAAAAAAAAAAAAAAAAAAAAAAAAGGAAACGGAAGGTAGCTTCTAGCCAAATCTGGGACAACTGTTATGTTTGAAAGTATTTCACAGTAAAGAGTTTTTTTAAAGTTTGTTCTTTAAATATTACTACATCCAGGCTGGGCACGGTGGCTCACGCCTATAATCCCAGCACTTTGGGAGGCTGAGGTGGGTGGATCACGAGGTCAGGAGTTTAAGACCAGCCTGGCCGACATGATGAAACCTCGTCTCTACTAAAATACAAAAAAAATTAGGCGGGTGTGGTAATGCGTGCCTGAGGCTGAGGCAGGAGAATTGCTTGAACCTGGGAAGCAGAGGTGGCAGTGAGCCGAGATTGCACCACTGCACTCCAGCCTGGTGATAGAGCAAGACTCCATCTAAAAAAAAAAAAAATTACTACATCCATTACATGAAGAAAGGGAAAAATTGTATTGTGTAATATTTAGCTAAATACTGGTTGTTGAAGAAGTTAACTTTACTCATTAAGAGAATAAGAATGGCAGATGTTTAAAATATTAATGAGGTATTCACACCAAGTGCACATTCAGTAAATTTGTGAAAGCCTTTAATAGTGATATTTATGGGTAATATGGCAGTTTCATTTCTGCCCTTCTAAGAGGGACAGAATATGGTCAAGATTCTCATCACAGAAATCAAACTATGCTTTCGCCAGAGGATGATCACTAGCAAAATATCTCTATGCTCCCCACTTATGTCCATGAAAACAAAAAAAATCTGTGGAGACATAAAGAAACTGATACAAGCAGGCTGGGCATGGTACCTCACGCCTGTAATCCCAGCACTTTGGGAGGCTGGGCATGGTACTTCACGCCTGTAATCCCAGCACTTTGGGAGGCCAAGGAGGGCAGATGACTTGAGGTCAGGAGTTCTAGACCAGCCTGGCCAACATGGTGAAACCCCATCTCTACTAAAAATACAAAAATTAGCTGGGCGTGGTTGCAGGCGCCTGTAATCCCAGCTACTCGGGAGGTTGAGGAATGATAATCGCCCGAACCCGGGGAATGGAGGTTGCAGTGAGCCAATACATCTCTCCACTGCACTCCAGCCTGGGCCTGGACAGAGAGAGACTCTGACTCAAAAACAAACAAACAAACAAAAAACCTGATACAATGCAACACAAACAATTTGTCACCAAACTAAAACCTAAACTAGCCCCTCTATGTAGTAGGGTGCCTGGGTAGGCAGAACAAATATTTGACTTGATAGTTTACTATTTATAAATGGCTGGTGGCTTTTTTTGTCTAGATAGAAAAGAGCATGTCTAGGTAGAAAGGAGCCACCTAGAGTGGTCCTTCTGTTACGTCATTGAAGCAAACAGATCTGAATTGAAAGGGAGTAGCAGATTCTATGTGTGACTTGATAAAAAGCTGTCTCTATCAATAATATTAGGAAGGGAGTTAAGAGGTGTGTAGAAGTATGCAGAAAATGCCAAAAACTCTTCTGGTAAACAACTGCAACTCCAAGGCCTTCCATTTTAAGTTTACTATTATTAGAAATTCCCTGATAAACTTCCATGTACTTCAATGACATAAACTGGCAGAAAAGTTTCCCTCACCCTGAATCCACACAGAGTAAGGCAACTCACCTTGAAAGACAGAGAATTAGTCTAAATTTGGGGATTACAGAGGGAAAGGAGATTTGCATGTGTAGGTAAGGCTGAAAACCCCTATCAACCCGGCCAGGCGTGGTGGCTCAAGCCTGTAATACCAGCACTGTGGGAGGCCAAGGCGGGTGGATCACGAGGTCAGGACTTGGAGACCAGTCTGACCAACGTGGTGAAACCCCGTCTCTACTAAAAATACAAAAATTAGCCAGGCGTGATGGTGCGCGCCTGTAGTCCTAGCTACTCCGGAGGCTGAGGCAGAAGAATCACTTGAACCCAGGAGGCAGAGGTTGCAGTGAGCTGAGATTGCGTCACTGCACTCCAGCCTGGGCGACAGAGCGAGACTGTCTCAAAAAAAAAAATGGCCGGGCGCGGTGGCTCAAGCCTGTAATCCCAGCACTTTGGGAGGCCGAGACGGGCTGATCACGAGGTCAGGAGATCGAGACCATCCTGGCTAACACAGTGAAACCCCGTCTCTACTAAAAACTACAAAAAACTAGCCGGGCGACTTGGGGGCGCCTGTAGTCCCAGCTACTCGGGAGGCTGAGGCAGGAGAATGGCGTGAACCCTGGAGGCGGAGCTTGCAGTGAGCTGAGATCTGGCCACAGCACTCCAGCCTGGGTAACAGAGCAAGACTCCGTCTCAAAAAAAAAAAAAAAAAAAAATCAAAGCTAAAGCAGTAATTGGCTTGGAACAGACTTATGATACCAAAGCAGACAAAACATTACAGTTCAATGCTTCAACTTTTAGCTTTCCAGCTCATCTATTCATCTCATCCTTGACCGTGCTTTCTACTTACCCAGCCTTCCCTGATCTTATTCATTCAAAATTACCAGAAGAAATGGCCTACACTTATTTTGTTCATGGTTTTATTTTTAAATTTTTATTTACATACATATATTTTATTATGGATTCAGGGGGTACATGTGCAAGTTTGCTACATGGATATACTGCATAATGCTGAGGTTAGGGTTTCTAGTTACTTAACCTTATTACCTTATCACCCAAATAGTGAACATTGTACCCAATATGTAATTTTTCAACCCTCACCCCAGCCTACACTTATTGTCTCTACTTTCTAAACTTCCTCTCATCCACTCATTAAACCCACTGCAAATTTTCCCCTCTTCTGAAACTGTAAGGTCACCAAATATTGAGTAACTATGACATATAGTTAACCTTTATTAATTCTGCATGTATGTTTGTGATAACATCCTTTGTACATTTTCCAAAAAAATAACTATTTTTTCTTTATTAATAGACTATACATATTTAAATGTGTAACTTCAGTTTTAAAAACAACACTCTATATACTTTAAAGGGATGAACTTTTTATGGTTAAAGTCGAACTTTTTAAAGTCAAATTATGGTTAAAATAATAAAGTTATTATTTTTATTTTTAAAATTTTTTGGAGACTCAGATCTTGCTACATTGTCCCAGCTAGTCTTAAACTCCTGGCCTCAAGCAATGCTCTCAGCTCGGCCTCCCAAAAGTGCTGAGATTAGAAGTAAGAGCCGCCATGCCCAGTCTTGATACAGTTATATTTTTAAAAAGCACAACTTGACCCAAGATCTGATACAGTGCATTCCAAAAGAATTTTCTGCAATGATTTAAAAAAAATTTGTTTTTGAGACAGGGTCATAGCTCTGTCACCCAGGCTGAAGTGCAAGTGGCATGATCAAGCCTCACTGCAGCCCTGACCTCCCCAGCTCAAGCAATCCACCCAGCTCAGTCTCTTAAAGTAGCTGGGACTACAGATGCACACCACCAGGCCCAGCTAATTTTTTAATTTTTTGTAGAGACAGGGTCTTGCTATGTTGCCCAGACTGGTCTTGTAACCGCTGGGCTCAAGCAATCCTCCTGCCTCAGCCTTCCGAAGTGGTGAGATTACAGGTATAAGCCACCATGCCCAGCATGAAAACGTTATTTATCTGTGCAATCCAATATTGTAGCCACATGTTGTCACTGAGCACTCGAAATGTGGCTAGTACAAGAAAATTAAGTTTTAAAAATTTAATTTTAATTCATTTAAATTTGAATAGCCACATAAAGGCTGGATGCAGTGCCTCACACCTGTAATCCCAGCACTTTGGAAGACTGAGGTGGGTGGATCACCTGAGCTCAGGAGTTCCAGACCAGCCTGGCCAACATGGCAAAACCCCGTCTCTACTAAAAGTACAAAATTAGCTGGGCGTGGTGGCACGTGCCTGTAATCCCAGCTACTCAGGAGGCTGAGGCAGAATGCTTGAACCTAGGAGGCAGAGGTTACAGTGAGCTGAGATCACGCCACTGCACTCCAGCCTGCGTGGCAAGAGGGAAATAGCCACGTAAGGCTGGTGGATACTGTATTAGATAGTGAACAGTGCAGAAATCTAGGGCATTACCAGTGACTTACATGTATTTATGTGCTTTTCTCTTATTCAACCACCCCCTTACTTAGGCAACCTTAAATTTAATTGTTAATGACTTTTTTTTTAAATTTCTTTTTGTCAGGGCTGTTTCTCAGTGTGAATGTTAATGATTTTTTTCTTTTTTGAGACGGAGTTTTACTCTTGTTGCCCAGGCTGGAGTGCAATGCCGTGATCTCGGCTCACCACAACCTCCGCCTCCCGGGTTCAAGCGATTCTCCTGCCTCAGCCTGCCAAGTAGTTGGGATTATAGGCGTGCGCCACCAGGCCCAGCTGATTTTTGTATTTTTAGTAGAGACGGGGTTTCTCCATGTTGGTCAGGCTGGTCTCCAACTTCTGACCTCAGGTGATCCGCCCACCTCAGCCTCCCAAAGTGCTGGGATTATAGGCGTGAGCCACTGTGCCCGGTTAATGATTTCTTAATAGCCAAGTACAACAATTTCAACAGCCTAACTACTATACTTCTTTACTACCTGTTAAATTCATTCTCCACAATTACTACTATGAAAACAGAACTTCTCTTACGTATTATTTTCTTGAAATTTTATTCCCTTGGTAATTGTTACTATTTTGCCTAAGGACCATTATTCTTCCCTCTCCCCCTCTCTAATTTTTCTGTAACTTTATATCCTCTCCCTAGCTTATCTCATTTACTTCCATTATTCCAGCTACAACTAATACATACGTTTTTGGGAATCATTAGCTTTTATCTCCATCTCAGGCCTCATCTTCAAGTTTCAGTAATATATCCAACTGCCTATTAAACTTCTTCTGGAGATTTCACAAGAATCTCAAAGTCAACATGTCCAACTGAATACATCTCCATACCTCCTCCCATCTAAAAAACAAAAAACCTTAAAACTTAAAAAAAACCTTTGATTTTTCTCCCTCAGTTGACGGCACTATCAACCCCAACCTCTTATCCATGATTCATTTTTCCTCCAAACACGAATTAATCACTAAACCCTAAATATTTTATCTCCTAAATATTTAAATGTTCTATTCCTTCTGTTATCTCCCTAATTTAGGTCTTAAAAATCTCACATTCATATCCTAACTAGAGTAGCCCTCCCTTACTTGAGGCTTCACTTCCCACCATCCAAAAATATTAAATGGAAAATTCCAGAAATAAACAATTCATAACTTTTTTTTTTTTGAGATGGAGTTTCCCTTTTGTCGCCCAGGATGGAGTGCAATGGCGCAATCTTGGCTCACTGCAACCTCTACCTCCTGGGTTCAAGTGATTCTCCTGCCTCAACCTCCCAAGTAGCTGAGATTACAGGCATGTACCACCATGCCCAGCTAGTTTTTTTTGTATTTTCAGTAGAGACAGGGTTTCACCATGTTGACTAGGCTGGTCTCAAACTTCTGACCTCAGGTTATCCACTAGCCTCAGCCTCCCAAAGTGTTGGGATTATAAGCGTGAACCACCATACCTGGCCAACAATTCATAACTTTTAAATTGTGTGCCATTCTGAGTAGTGTGATGAAATCTTGAATGGGACATATATCATCCCTTTGTTCAGCATATTCACACTGTTAATGCCACCCACCCATCTCGTCCTTTAGTCACTTAGTCAAATGGGTTATGGGATGGAAAATGCACAGTATGCATAGGGTTCAGTAGTGTCTGTAGCTTCAGGTATCCACTGAGGGGTCTTGCAAACCGCAAAGAAAACAGAATCAAAAGATAAAAATATGGACCAGGAGTGATGGCTCACGCCCATAATTCCAGCACTTTGGGAGGCCGAGGCTGGTGGATCACCTGAGGTCAGGAGTTGGAGACCAGCCTGACTAACATGGAGAAACCCCATCTCCACTAAAAATACAAAATTAGCCGGGCATGGTGGCGCCTTCCTGTAATCCCAGCTACTCGGGAGGCTGAGGAAGGAGAATCCCTTGAACCTGGGAGGCAAAGGTTGTGGTGAGCCGAGATCGCGCCATTGCGCTCCAGCTGGGCAACAAGAGCAAAACTCTGTCTCAAAAAAAAAAAAAAAAAGAAAGAAAGAAAAAAGAAAAAAAGGGGAAAAAAAAGAAAAGCAGGAGAAAAAAATAATCATTATTCCCTAAGAAGAAGAGCAGGGACTACTGGAATCTCTACACTTTCCTCTGTATGCCTTTAATCCATTCTTGGACAATTACTGCTATGCAAATCTAACCAATTAATTTCTCTGTTTAAAATTCAACTCTTCCGTTACTCTCTACTTTCTATACATAAGAAGAGTCCGCCCTCCACATCCTCAGGTTCCATATCCATGGATTCAACTAACTGCAGATGAAAATATTGGGGAAAAAACAGTAACAAAACTCAATAATAAAAAACAACATGAATTTTAAAACACTACAGTATAAAAACTATTTACATAACACTTACATTGTATTAGGCATTACAAGTAATTTAGCGATGATTTAAACTATACATGAGGAGCCACACCTGTAATCTCAGCGTTTTGGGAGGCAGAGGCAGACGGATCACTTGAGGTCAGGAGTTCGAAACCAGCCTGGCCAACATGGTGAAACCCCATCTCTACTAAAAATACAAAAATTAGCCAGGCACAGTGGCATGTGCCTGTAATCCCAGCTACTCAGGAGGCTGAGGCATGACAATCGCTTGAACCCAGGAGACAGAGGTAGCAGTGAGCTGAGATTGTGCCACTGCACTCTAGCCTGGGCGACAGGGCAAGACTTAGTCTCAAAAAAAAAAAATTAAATTAAAAAAATAAACTATACAGGAGGATGTACTACTGTAGGTTATATGAAAATACACCATTTTATTTAAGAGACTTGTGCATTCGTGAATCTTGGTACCCTATGGTTGGGGCTGTCTGGAACCAATCTCCTATGTATACTGAGGGATGATGACTGTGTGTGAGAGGAGCAGTATGAAGAGTTCAAAGAACATTTTAATACGACAATGACACCTAGTAACTCTTTAGCATGTTAAAGAGATAAATCTGTTGCATTTCCCAATTTACCTTAATCCACAATAATCTACCAGTCCACGTAAGGAGATTACCCACATAAAGATAGATATATCAGGTTATATAGCTCAAAACTCTTAGCCATGAAAATGATCTTATCCCAAGAAATCTGTTAATCTCTATCTAGTAATAGAGAATGTGCACATTAATAATTTGATTCACTAATTAATTTCACCTCTCACTGTTTGGTTTATACATTAGTGTGTGTTTGATTAACCAGACCATCTATCACGTATATACTGACAAAAATAATATTGTCTCCGAGAAGGTGAACCTCAGTTGCACAAAAGGTATCTACAGGAAAGACAGTATGCTTTTTCTTAACTAACCTGAGTATGATGATTTTAACAAGCAAATTTCCAAACACTCCTAAATTCAAACTGTTAAATTTCTTAAGAATTCTTACATTCCTGAGAAAATTATTTGCTTGTAATGACTAACAGCTTATCTGAGGACTCTCTTCTAAAAAATCATTCAACACATTCATTTAGCATAATGTATTTAATATGGTAATTTGGCAAGGCCAAGATTCAAGTCACAACACTAAAAAGTAAATTATTTATGAAACCCCACCTGAAAAATCTAAATTAATATAAATGAAGGTGGAGATATTATATGATCAATTAAGTTGGTCACAAAACCACAGCTTACTGATGCTTTTCCTGTTATGTAAAAAGTACAAGTAACCAATCTTTTAAAAACTACATATAGGCCAGGAACGGTGGGTCACGCCTGTAATCCCAGTACTTTGAGAGGCCAAGGCAGGAGGATCACCTGAGGTCAGGAGTTTGAGACCAGCCTGTCCAACACAGTGAAACTGTCTCTACTAAAAATACAAATAAATAAATAAATAAATAAATAAATAAATAAATAAATAATAAATTAGCCGGGTGTGGTGGTGGGTGCCTGCAATCCCATCTACACTGGAGGCTGAGGCAGGAGAATCGCTTGAATGCAGGAGGGGGAGGTTTCAGTGAGCCAGGATCCCAAGATCACGCCATTGTACTCCAGCCTGGGCGACAGAGCAAGACCCCATCAAAACAACAACAACAACAACAAAACAAAACCTACATATAAAATTAAGTCTGCTACCTGTCAAAGGCATAAGCCTCTTCCAAACAAAGTATTAAGAGCTTCTGACAATTTCTCTTCAAACTGAAAAGCTCCCCTTTTAAGATTTGAGAAATTAAGTTGACAAAGCAAAAAGCTCCCCAAATCCAACTAAGTTTAATATATTCCATTTGTAACAGGTGATAACTTACAGCCTTCTAAATGAATATTTAAGTATCCTTTGTTATATTTTATATAACACTTAACATTTTTCAAAGTACTTTCACACAGTATTTCAGTTGATCTTCAACAATCCTAAATCAGTAAGACATATTGCTAATAAATGAGCATTACAGATTAAGTTCCTTACTCAAGGTCAGAAAATTGGGTAATCTAGAACTCAAGGGTTCTGCCTTGGTGCTCCTTTTCAGTGTATAGTATTCTACTACACCATAGTGAACTTTCTGAAGACTAATGGATTAGACAAAGTATATAAACAATTTCAATATGATAAATAAATACTGTAAGAATTATATATGAGATCCACCAAAAGAAAATCTGCTTTCCAGATTCATGCAAAGTAGATGAGACAAGGAACTTAGCAGATTCTGAAAATAAGCAGTTCAGAAATGTCGGCATTTGGGTGATGGGTCACAGAATTAGAATACTAGGCAAAGGCCAGGTAAAGCTAAGGAATTTAAAAGCACCAGTACATAAAGGTCAATACCTGCTTTCCTCCTCCTCCAAGAATAGTAGTTAAGTTTTGCTCTATGATTTTTCAAGCATAAATATAAACAAACAAAATCTTCACAGATTCCCTCAAAAGGACATCCTAAAAAAGATGCTGCATCATCATAGTTAATATTTATGTGGCAGGCCCTGTCCTACATGTTTTATATATGTTCATTCATTTAATCAGCACAACTCTATAAAGTGGGTGCTCTTTTTTACACCCATTTTACAGACAGGAAACTGTAGCACAAGACTTGCTTATTGAATCCAGGCAATCTAGTTCTTAACTACTATGTTACAAGGCAGAAAAATGGCCTCTTCAAACATAAACTGAGGTCATGCTAAGTCTCACCTATTCCTGCAGACCAGGTTTTAAAACAAAACAAAACGTCTGGGCGCGGTGGCTCAAGCCTGTAATCCCAGCGCTTTGGGAGGCCAAGGCAGGCAGATCACGAGGTCAGGTGTTCAAGACCAGCCGGGCAACATGGTGAAACCCCGTCTCTACTAAAAATATAAAAATTAGCCGGGCGTGGTGGCGGGCACCTGTAATCCTAGCTACTCAGGAGGCTGAGGCAGGAGAATCGCTTGAACCTGGGAGGTGGAGGTTGCAGTGAGCCGAGATCGAGCCACTGTACTCCAGCCTGGGCAACAGAGTGAGACTCTGTCTCAAAAAACAAACAAACAAAACAAAAAACTCAAATAAAATGCAAGTTACTAAACATATAATTTAAATTATCAACATAATTTAAAGAACTGGTATAGCAAAAGTGTACTAATTGTAATTATGAATTATTTCATAGTAATGCTAAATATTTTCAGAAACGATCATTGAGTATAGCTACTCTTGCTGCTTTTACAGCTTTATCTAAAAAAGTGTAGAAACTACCAGAAAACCCAAATAACAGGTTTAGGATGATTTCTGAAAATGAGAGCCAAGTTTTAATTGAATGTTTCCATAGGGATGAACTAAGATGAATTTTATTTATATACATATATTTTTTATTTTTTGAATTTCTTTGATAAGCTGCTGGTGGAATAAGATGAATTTTAAATGAATTTGAATGTCAAGAAATGAATTGTCACCAAGCAACAATAGATTCCTAGTTTGTTTTACACAAAAACAACCTCTTTCCAGGTTTTTAGATTACTTCTCAGACTGTGTTACCACGGGTCAGAAAAAAGGTAAGAGAAAAAATTTTGCCAATACTCCTAATCGCTGACTTTGAGGATTTAAGAACAAACTCCAAAAACTATTCCCTGAGATGGAAAGTTACGCTGATTCTCATCCTAAAAAATAAGGAATGTGGCACAAATTTAAAAAGAGGGAAAAAATCGGCCGGGTGCGGTGGCTCAAGCCTGTAATCCCAGCACTTTGGGAGGCTGAGTCGGGCGGATCACGAGGTCAGGAGATCGAGACCATCCTGGCTAACACGGTGAAACCCCGTCTCTACTAAAAATACAAAAAACTAGCCGGGCGAGGTGGCGGGCGCCTGTAGTCCCAGCTACTAGGGAGGCTGAGGCAGGAGAATGGCGGGAACCCGGGAGGCGGAGTTTGCAGTGAGCTGAGATCCGGCCACCGCACTCCAGCCTGGGCGAGAGAGCGAGACTCCGTCTCAAAAAAAAAAAAAAAAAAAAAAAAAGAGGGAAAAAATCACCAACATTCTAATAGAGAGATTCAGTTCCATGAGATATTTTAAGAACTATAGCAAAGAAATAAATTATGGTTTCTTAATCACAGAACCACATCCCATTTCTGTAACACTGCTAAACTTTTCACAAAAAATGTCATATACTCATGACATATAGTCTTAATAAAAGACAGAGAAAAGTAAGCAGTTAAGTATATTGGAGCTTCGACAAAAATATGATTTCATCTCTTTTCAGGTAGATGTGGAAACAATCTCATCAACATATAATGCATCATGTGAACTCTTCAAAGGCAACTTGGGGGGAAGGTGCTTAAAATAAATCATTCTTAAATCTGTGCATCAATGTTTTATTTCTTTTTTTTTTTTTTGAAACAGAGTCTCGCCCTTTCCCCCAGGTTGGAGTGCAATGACGCGATCTCGACTCACTTCAACCTCCGCCTCCTGGGTTCAAACGATTCTCCTGCCTCAGCCTTCCGAGTAGCTGGGATTACAGGCGCACGGAGCACGCCCAGCTAACTTTTGTATTTTTAGTAGACATGGGGTTTCACCATGTTAGCCAGGCTGGTCTCGAACTCCTGACCATGTGATCCGCCCACCTTGGCCTCCCAAAGTGCTGGCATTACAGGCGTGAGCCACCACATCCGGCTGCATCAAGGTTTTCCTAAAGGAAATTGTGCTATCTTTTTTGAAAAACAAGATCCCTTTCTAGAAAAGCAATGTAAACTCTGCAGACACAGCGCAACAGTAGTATTTTCTGACCAAGACAATCAAATATTAAAATTAAGGTGCACTACTTGTCTAATAAAACCAGGTAAAGAAATCTGCATCTTAAACAACTCAGTAATTACTGAAGATTCTGTGGTGTCAAAATATTACCTTCGTATTATGTACTAAGAATTGATGCTTGTAATTAGCTGGGTGTGGTGGGCGCCTGTAGTCCCAGCTACTTGGGAGGCTGAGGCAGGAGAATCGCTTGAACCCAGGAGGTGGAGGTTGCTGTGAGCTGAGATCGAGCCACTGCACTCTAGCCTGGAGACAGAGCAAGACTCCGTCTCCTTTTTTTTTTGAAAAAAAACAAAAAGAATTGATGCTTGTTTTACTAAAGAGCAATGCATAGCATAACATGACTCTTCAAAAAACAAGCCTGGCAGAAAACAGCTTGATTTGTATACCACATTCACCCATCCACGAAAGCCTATTTATATCTCAATTTGAAGTGATGAAAATCAATACCCAAAACAGAAGCCTGAAATTTGCCATAGGTATAGGACCAGGTTCCTCCAGATCTCCAACAGCCACTTCCACACCAAAACAATATGGCTTCATTTGAAATTACTTATTAGCCGTCTACTGG
Source organism: Piliocolobus tephrosceles (assembly GCF_002776525.5). NCBI lineage: Eukaryota > Metazoa > Chordata > Mammalia > Primates > Cercopithecidae > Piliocolobus > Piliocolobus tephrosceles. The sequence goes on along the minus strand of NC_045443.1, from coordinate 1,019,382 downwards.
ACTACAAATACTTTGTCATCTCCCAAATTATTAGATCCTAACTAGCTTTTGTTCTTCATCTACCTAATCAAGTTATCTACCTGCTCTATGATTTCACTTTTCTTATTTGTCAAATAAATAGCTGGGCAGGATAACCTAAGATTTCTTCCAGTTTTAATACACGAAGATTTTTAACTCAACAACTTAACACAATATTCTCCTGTCTTGCTTCGGAAATAGGTGTATATTAAAAGGATACATTTAGCGAAAAAGTTTCTATCTTCCCAATGCTTTAGTAATCCCTTGGGCTTGTCCTTTAATTTGGCTCCAAAGATAAAAGTTCAAACACTGACCCAGTGAATACTTTATTAGGCATACAGTGCAACTGTTCTGGTCAAAAAACCAAAAATACTTCCTAACTACTGCTATAAAGGATTTTTCAGATAGGATAATCTTTTCAAAATCAAAACAAAAAATTATAGAAGCACAGACAAATGACATCGAAGTTTCTAAACCAGGTACCACTTAATAAGCAAGGATTCATCTAGTTCTGCAGCCAAATCCGGAAATGACTCAAAAATAATATGCAATGTAAGATTTTCTTTAGTTTGGTCATGCCCATGCCTAGATAATTAAAAATTCAAAAAGTTACCAGTTCTAAGAAAACCTGAGAAGCTTAGACAAACTTTGTATCGTGATATTAGACAAATTAAGTTTTTTTCACTGTATTATCAGTTCCAAGATAAGAAAGTATCAGAAAATTCCAGGTGATAAAGGGAAAACACACATCACATTCTGAAAAGTCTCAGAAGCGAAATAATTAAAACTAACAAAATTAATTCATAAAGTGCTCAACAAGTAATTGGGTCCAGTCTCAAAAAAGTAAGGCAACCGGCTAAGGAAAATAAAAAATTGTTAAAAAGCACCCATTCAAATATAAAACTATAATGGAAGAATAAAATTCCAGCATCAGTAGCAATAGGTGTCGAAAGTACAAGAAAGAAATGTAAATTCTGTAAATTTCTGCCTGTAAACCAAAAGGAATCAGACATAAGTTGTTTTTGTTTTTGAGACGGAGTCTCGCTCTGTCACCACGCTGCAGTGCAATGGTGTGATCTCCGCTCACTGCAACCTCCGCCTCTCGGGTTCAAGCTATTATCCTGCCTCAGCCTCCCGAGTAGTTGGGATTACAGGCGCGTGCCACCATACCCGACTAATTTTTATATTTTTAGTAGAGTCGGGGTTTCGCTACGTTGGCCAGGCTGGTCTCAAACTCCTGACCCCATGATCCACCCGCCTTGACTTCCCAAAGTGCTGGGATTACAGGCGTGAGCCACCGCGCCTGGCCCAGACTAAGTTTTTTGAGTATGACTGACCAAAATGAATAGTTTTCATTTGACGAGGTTTTTTTTTTTTTTTTAAGATCTGTCACCTTTCCAATTCTAAAATACTATAAAATTAATGAGTAGTTTTAATTTCACACTACCTTAGAAGTTCTACATCATTAACTGTAAAGGTTAAGAAATGACTATGTTTGTAAAGAACTTCTTAGTTTTTAAGTTTACTTCCACATGCTGTGTTAATTTCACATTTGATATGGCCTTAATTATTTGGAACCTGACATTCAAAGGGTTACATGTTAACATATTAGTTCATGGATAAAACAAGTTCCAAGATCATTCAGTTATTTTCATATCCTGTATCAGGCTGGTCTAATGACATATTTTTATGTATGTATAATGTGGCTGACTTTTTTCCTTCAGTATAACCCTGCTCCTACTAATAACCTATGTTCACCTATGCCCAGTCAGAGCAATATTCAAGCAAGCTGCTTCAGGTTAAGGCAACCGGTTAAGGAAAATAAAAAATTGTTAAAAAGCACCTATTCAAATATAAAACTATAATGGAAGAATAAAATTCCAGCATCAGTAGCAATAGGCGTCGCAATGGGCTACTAGTCAAGCAACAAGTAGCCCAAACTCAGCTGTTTAAACCTAGAATGTACTAGTCAACCAGAATGACACACCATTATTTACACCACTAGAGGTTAAAAAAGGAAGTATTGCGACTCCTTCGGACTCTTGGGAAAGTTTAGCTTAAAAATATTTTACAAGATTAAAACGATGATGACATTACAACTCTCAAAGCACTTACACAATTTTGCATGGGCTCCTGTACTATTCGCTGTGTAGTGAATGGGCTGAAAGACGTTAGTTTAACGAACAATGTCAGAGCAATGCTGCTACTGCAAGGCTTAAGCATCATTAGGTAGAACAACATCAAGCATTTATTTGCACGTCACTACTGTCAAGGCATTCATCCAAAAGGGGCAGAGAAGAGTCTTTTTTAATACTTATTTTATACTAAATGCCTGTGCAACCATCAAGCAAGATATATCCAGAGGTACAAGGTCGTTCTCATTTAAAAAGAACAGCCTGATCTCAGGAATGGAAACACGCTTCTACGCCCAGAGGCCGCTCATCACTGCAGAGCCTTTGATGAGACTGAAACGCACAGAGGAAGAAGCATCTGTACTTTCAACTTCCCCACTCATTCCAAGTTTCTTGCCGGACACTAAACCAGGAGACAATTCGTTTGTACTAAGATGACCTTCACCACCCCTGCCCGGTAGCAAATCCCTCTGGCTACCAGTAATTCTCATCCTATCCCAACACCGAGGCACATGCTCCACATTCTCCTAATTTCAACCCCTTTCCAAAGTTGGCCTCCCCCTCCCACTCGGAGTCCAACAGTTAGAGAATGCCAAGTGAAGGTGAACTCGATCAACTGGCTTCGCCAAGCCAAATCTGGGATCCAAAGGACCTTCCAATCAAGAAGTAGGTGGGGCTTTACCTGCAGTTCACACCAGGCGACTTCCACAGTGGTTTCAGTGTCCAGACCTTTGTAGACCGTCTTAAAGGAGCCTCTGCCGATTTCGATGTCAAACTTGAGAAAGCGGCCATCGTTAGACATTCCCACGGCCTTGGTCTCCAGCTCTTCGATATCATCCTGCTGCTGGCTCCGTTCCTCCTGCGGCTCCTTGGCGCTGCCGCCGCCGCTGCCACTTCTCGCTGGCGGCGGCTCCTCTTTGCTCCCCACCAGGCTAGGCTGGGACACTGCGCGGTCTCTGCTGGTACTGCTGGGGACAGTCGAGGGGGCAGGGCCCGCGACGGCCTGTTCCCCAGGGGCGGCAGCGGCTGGAGGCTGCTGGGCTACCTGGGAAGCGGCGGCGGCGGCCACGGTCTCCTCCCGCTGGGGCTCCGGGGGAGCACTCTGCGGGACGACCGCGGGGATGCTGGGCTGGGGGAGGGCAAGAGGGAGGCCGGGCAGCTCCAGCGCGGTGGCGTTGGAGTCGCAGATGACGCTCCGGCGGAAGAAGCGGTGCTCGGTGGTGGTGGTGGTCGCGGCCGCCCCGCGGCTGTCCTTGTCCATAGTGTGGCGGCGGCGCCGGTACTCCTCAGTCCTGCCGGTCACAGCGTCGGCGGCCGCGGCCCCCAGCTTCTCCCCCACGGAGGAATCGGAGCTGGAGCCATTCTTGGGGACAGGAGCCGGCGGCGAGAGGAACAGGGAACCGGGAGTGCTGCTCTGCTTCTCTGCCGCGCCGCCAGACATGGTCGGTTCGCTGGCGAGAGGCGAGCGGGCTCGGAGTTGTGGGTGAAAAGGGCGTGAAGGGCCGAGCCGCCCGCGCAGAGGTCCGCAGGGCACCGCGGCCGCGCGGGTTCGCGCCGACCCGGACGACGCCTCACTCAGCACCGACCAGCCGCAGCGAGGGAAGGGCGGACCGCGGGGCCCGGCTGCGGCGGCTGCTGGCACCGAGACTGCTGCGGCTCGCGAGGAGGGCTCGAAGGCGGGCGAGTCGGGAGCGGAGCCACGGGGGTTAGCGCCGCACGGTCCGCATCCATCCTGCGGCGAGCGGCGGCCGGGCGGGCGGTGGCAGCGGAGGCGCCGCAGTCATGAGGGGAGGGCCAGGGGCCGGCACCGAGTCGAGGCGGATGCGGCGGACGCGGCTCCCACTGCCGCCGCTCGCCGAGCTGGGCGGGCTAGGCCCAGAGGGCGGCGGCGCCGCGAGCACGGGACCAGGTCCGACGCCCGGGCGGTGGCAGCCCCGGGGCAGGGGAGTGGGAGGGGCCGAGGCGAGCGAGGGAAGGCCGCGGCCCGGCTCCGGTCACTCGGCGGCCGCCTCCTCCCACACGCGCCCCCAGCGATGGGGACCGGCCTCACAGGTCGCCCATCGCCCAGAGGCGAAGGGCCGGAGCCTCGGAGCCTCGGCGCCTGAGGAGCGGGCCCCCCCTTCCCCGAGGCCTCCCCGCCCGCCCCAGGCCTGGCAAACCCGTCTCCTCCCGGGCCGGTGCCGGGGGCTGACGGCGGAGGGAACGGTGGGGAGGGGAGGGCCGCTCACCGCGGGGCCCGAGCTCCGCTGCTTCTCTGAGGCAAGAGGAGAGGAGACCTAGAGGACTGGGTGAGGGGGGATAGGGAGAGAAAAGAGCAGTCACCCCCACCAGGCGCCTTCTGTCACCGAAGACGGGGGTGCGGAGTGGCCGAGATAGGAGCCGCGTCCGCCCGGGAAACTCTCTGCGCTAAATGGCGCCGGGAGTCTGAAGCCTCCACACAGCCCGCTCGGATCCCGCCCCCCGCCGCCCGGGGCAGCCCCACCCCCCACCTCGCTCCGGGGCTTTGCGCAGGCGTGCCAGCCCCGAGGCACCTTGGGACTTATAGTTTACGGGTTGGAGGAGATGAACGGGACCTAGGAGAAAAGTGCCTACGACTTCCGTGATGCCTCGCGGTTGCTGTAGCCTGATGCCTCGTGGGAGTTGTAGTTTTCTTTAGAAACCGTCCCTTCTGAAAGGCTGATGGGAGCGTCATCGCGGGTCGCTCAACCCCATCCTGAAGTCCGCGCGAGCTTAGGAAAATCATTATTTAGGGATTAATTGTGAAAGAAGGGAAGGAAGGGGAAAAAAAAGAAGAGGAAGGTGGGGGGGAGATGGAAAGACTCCCATCATGCTCTGCTAAGCGAGAGAGCTCTTAGGGTTGCCATGCAATGAAAAATGATCTGTTGTTCATCTTTAATGGAGAGAGCCGCAGTAGTGTTGAGTGACTGCAGGGCTGTGGGGGTGGAGGGGAAGGGGAAAGCAGGATAACCGGAGCCTGAGTTCTGAGTTGGAGGAGGGGAAAAGAAACTTTGTGAAGATGGTGCATGAAATTAATATTGATTAAATGGATTGGAGGAGGAGACAGGGAGAATTATCTTCCATCCTCCTCCCCTCAACAATTAAGGCCACATTCTCAGCTCCTGCCCGACACGGACATTCTGGCTCTCAAAAAAGGGCTGCCTTACTGAAATGGGGGATCCTAGTAACTCTATCTTTGCTTTGCCTGAAAGACAATAAAAGGGGGGGTTGGGGGAGCGGTGGATTCAAGAAAAGATCAGGTCTACGGATCTATGGGTCTTTGACCACACTTGGGGGGCTGGGCTGACTTCTGCCTTTGTAGTTGGTTGAAACTTATTTTCCACCTTTCTTCTGCTGGGTGGCTTCGTGAAACAACACCCCGTCTTTCTCTAGAGCTCCTCAATGTCCACATGCAATGCCTACCAGGGCTCTGGGCCCGGGAAATGTGGATCCCTGCGGCTCGCCGCCATGGAATGTTTTTCTTGAAAGCATCCTTGTCTCCCTGGACCCCTGTGCTCCTCGCAACTACTCAAGATGTGGAGGGCATGAGCACCAGGGGGCACCAGACGGAGTAGGAAGCCGGACTCGGGAGCAGATGGCAGTTTAAAAGCCTCGGTCCAACCGGTGGAGAGCGGGAAGCGCTGAAAACGTACGCAACCGCATCAGAGCGTCCGGACGCGGCCGCCTCTCTTCGGCGCCCGCTGCGGAACCAGCTCGGGAGCGCGCGTCCCGGCCGAGGACCACGCTGCTAACGAGCAGCTAGCGAGGAACTTGGCAGGAGGTTCCTTAGCACAGTTATCGGATGAGCTCCACCTGCAGAATTCTTGCCGTGCAGTTCATGTTAATTCATCTGATACGTAAAATGCTTAATGCTATTTTCTTTCTTTTTTTTTTTTTTTTGTTGTTTATCGCAAGCTACACTTTCAAGTTTACAAAAATGTTTTAAGCCAATGATTGTGAGGTTTCATGAAGCTGACAGGTTGTGAACATTTTAAAATGCCAATTCAGTAGGAACAACTAGAGTACTAAAATATTAGGGTTCCATTGCTTTAGAAAATGTATCTTTCATTCGTTTGCTGTTGGTAATGGTAAATAATCTCATTATGGTAAATGGAATTAAGAGTGTATTTCTAACCGTAAACCTACTGTAAGCAAGGGAAGAAATGGCCGTAAAATACATTTTTATTATACTTCTTGAGTCAAATAAAACTTGCCCAATTGTTGCTTCAGGAGGAAAAATAGTCTGATTTTAAACATAAGGCAGCTAATTACAAATTGGCAAGTTAAAAGAAGATCAGTAAATCATAATGTTCCCTTTTGGCACCATAAAAAAATTAGGATATTTTTGTGTGAGTGGTTATTAAAGGATTTTATTATTGCCTGTTCCTGTTTACTGAGCCCTGAAACTTTGGCCACACTGCATTGGACACAAGTCCCTTGATAATCACCATGCCCTATCAACATGTCTTTTCAACCAGGAACAACTAAATTCATTGTAAGTAATTTAATTAACTGTTGACTTGAAACCACACTTGCCTAGGAGACAGCTTTTCCCACTTGTGTAATGTTAGCTTTACAATGAAAACAGATACAATTTTAAGTTGAATATAATCTTATTATGTACAATGATCAGATTTAAAAGTTATGTTGTTTAGTGTGGGTATTTTACTAACACTTTTTTGTTCAGTTTTTTTTTTTTTTTTTTTTTTTTTTTTTTTTTTTGAGAGAGAGTCTCATTCTGTTACCCAGGCTGGAGTCCAGTGGCTTGATCCCAGCTCACTCAGTTCTTTTTAATGCTTACCAACCTATCTCCAAGTAAATGATGTTTTCTGTTACTCATTACTGTAATTCCTAATAGCACTTTTCCTTTCTCTGTCGTTTCAATTATCGAGTAAAGAATCAACCTCTCTGTATTCCGTATAAAACATCAAGTGACTGTAAACAGAGATAACAAGGAAACCAGGATACAATGAATGTACTAAGCTCAGAGGTTTGACTTCCTGACATTTGGTTCCACAAGAATACAAGTATGTTATTCTCTCTCACCATTTCTCTGTTCTCTCTAGTTCTTGTTCATGTTCTCACATTGATTGATTCATGTTTCTTTCTATTCCCATCCATTCACATTTTTCGTTTACATGGTTTCTGCCATTGGTAACTAGCTAGCAATGAAAGAGACACCTTTGATTTAGACAGTGACTGAAATATCCTGAACACACAAAATCTACCTTACTTTGAATGTGGCATAATATTAATATATAAAGTTGCTTCTTGAAGTGTAGGGGAAAAATTGTCCCATCTTAAGAGCATTTTTCTTTTTTTCTTTGTCTCCTTCCCCTCGTTTTCCCATGCTCCTTTGTCTTGCCTGTGGGTAATTTTTATTTTACCTCTTTGTCATCTGGAGCCGTGTCATCTGGAAGTAGGCAGTGAAAATCAGGCAGCTAAACGATGAAGAATAGTTTTTAAGAACTTTATATTATAAATGAAATAAAGGGGATGGGATTTTACTTATATCAAAGTATATTATAAAACCACAAAATTAAATCTGTATGGTATTGAGGTAAGCATAGGCAATGGAACAGAAGAGAGTACAGAAACAGTCTCATGTATGTGTGGGAAGTTCATATATAAGGAAAATTGCATTTGAAGTCAGTAAGGCAAAATAATAAACAGTGCTTGGACAATTAGTTATTCATTTGAAAAATAAATGCAGTCAGTTTACTTCAGACTGTTCACAAAATTAATTTCCACATAGATTGAATAACTAAACTTTAAAAAAACTCTAAAGAATTTTGTAAATATAGGAGAACATAAGGTACTAAAGGGCTTCAAAGAACAATCCAGGAACCACAAAGAAAATATTTGACAATATCAAAATTGATAATCTATTCAACAAAACACAAGCTGCCAGAAAAAACTCTGGAGACTGTATAACAAAAGATTAATATCCAAAAGATATGGCTTTTGAAAAAAAAAACCTCTTAAATCTCTGAGAAAAAGGCAAACCACTGTATAGAAAAGTAGGATATGAAAAGATAATTTAGAAAGCAGTAAATGCCATGGGGCTTACACCTGCAATCCCAGCACTTTGGGAGACCTCAGTGGGAGGATCACTTGAGGTCAGGAGTTCGAGACCAGCCTGGCCAATATGGTGAAACCCCACCTTTACTAAAAATACAAAAATTAGCCGAGTATGGTGGTGCGCACCTATAGTCCCAGCTACCCGGGAGGTTGAGGCATGAGAATCACTTGAACCCAGGAGGCGGAAGTTGCAGTGCACCAAGATTTTGCACCGCTGCACTCCAGCCTGGGCAACAAAGCGAGACTCTGTCTCAAAAAAAATAAAGCAGTAAATGCAAATAACAAAAATAAACATGAAAAAAATGCTGAAACTCAGTAACTAGCAAAATGCAGATTAAAATATAATATTTTCTCTCATAAAATTGAAAGATTATCTTTTTGAGACAGAGTCTCACTCTGTTGTCCAGGCTGGAGTGCAGTGGTGCAATCACAGCTCACTGTAGCCTCATACTTCTGGGCTCAAGCCTGCCAAGTAGCTGGGACCACAAGCGTGCACCACCATGTCCAGCTAATTTTTAAGTGTTTTGTAGACATGAAGTCTCACTATGTTACCTTGGCTGGTCTGAACTCTGTGGACTTAAGCAGTTCTCCTATTTCAGCCTCCCAAAGTGCTAGGATTGCAGGCGTGAACCACACCTGGTATAAATTGAGCACAAAAAAAGAAAGTTTTTTTTTTTTCTTTTAGTGTCCTCATCATGGCAATTTGCAAAATTTTTAAGGATTGGTAATATCAAGTGTTGGCAAGGATGTGGGGAAACGTGCTGTTAATGATATGGTAACTTAGTACAACCTTTTTTGAGGGCAGTTTGTCAGCAATTATTAAAATGTACAATGTGCATTGCCTTTTTCTTTCTTTTTGGTACCTATCTTGGAAAAACACTTGCATGTATTTCCTAAGAAATATCTATAAGAGGCTGGGTGCAGTGGCTCACGCCTGGAATCCCAACACTTTGGAAGGCCGAGGCGGGTAGATCACAAGGTCCGGAGTCCAAGATCAGTCTGGCCAACATGGTGAAACCCCGTCTCTACTAAAAATACAAAAAATTAGCCAGGTGGGGTGGTGTGTGCCTGTAATCCCAGCTACTCGGGAGGCTAAGGCAGGAGAATCACGTGAGCCGGGAGGCAGAGGTTGCAATGAGCCAAGATCGTGCCACTGCACTCCAGTCTGGGCAACAGTGCAAGACTCTGTCTCAAAAAAAAGAAAAGAAAATAAATATCTATAAGAATATTCACTATAGCCAGGTGCAGTGGTGTGTGCTTGTAGTCAGCTACTTGGGAGGTTGAGGTGGGAGAATAACTTGAGCCCAGGAGGTCAAGGCTGCAGTGAGCTATGATCACGCCACTGCACTCCAATCTGAGTGACAGAGCAAGACCCTGTCTCTAAAAAACAAAAACAAAACAAAAAACCATTCACTGTGGCTTTATCTGTAACAAAAAAATCCAAATGATCTGCATGTTCATCAAAAAGAAAATAGTTAAACTATGGTATATCCAATTTGGGGTACACCATGCAACAGTAGGAAAAAGGAGATAAATATCTATGTGGTGCCATAACTATTAAGTGAAAGACTCAAGTTTCAGGATAATATGCACTAGATCACATCTTGTATTTTTTTAAAAAAAAGTTATGTTTCTATGTGTATTTAAAGGCATGCAGAAAAAGTCTAGGTAGTACACACCAAAATGAAAAGGGGGGTTACTTCTGGGGAATACTCAGATCTTTTTTGTGGTTTCTTTTTGTTTGTTTTTTTTTTTTTTGAGATGGAATCTTGCTGTCTCGCCCAGGCTGGAGTGCAGTGGCGTGGTCTGGGCTCACTGGAAGCTCTGCCTCCTGGGTTCATGCCATTCTCTTGCCTCAGCCTCCCGAGTAGCTGGGCCTACAGGCGCCCGCCACCACGCCCGGCTAATTTGTTGTGTTTTTAGTAGAGACCGGGTTTCACTGCGTTAGCCAGGATGGTCTCGATCTCCTGACCTCGTGATCCGCCCGCCTCGGCCTCCCAAAGTGTGTTGTTTCTTTTTTGAGACGGAGTCTCGCTCTGTCGCCCAGGCTGGAGTGCAGTGGTACAATCTTGGCTCACTGCAACCTCTGCCTCCCGGGTTCAAGTGATTCTCCTGCCTTAACCTCCCAAGAAGCTGGGACTACACGCATACACCACCATGCCCGGCTCATTTTTTGTATTTTTAGTAGTGGTGGGGTTTCACCGTGTTGGCCAGGTGTGAGCCACTGTGCCCAGCCGAATACTCATATCTTAATTTTGTGAATTTCTTAATACATTCTCACTCATTGCAGATAATTTGAATGTTACAGAATAAAGTATGGAAGAAAGTGAAAATTGCCAGAAAATCTACCCAGCCATAGATAGCAACCTTTAATATGTAGGTGTATTTCTTTCCAGACAGATAAAAATTTTATAATCATGTCATCAGTTTTTCCAGTGTATTACATACTCTCTGGAAACATCGTTCTTTAATAATAACTGCATAGTATTTCACCATATGACATTACCAAGTATAAGTCTTTCACATTATCTGGAAGGAACATAGGGGAAAATATTTTAAATGTCCCAGGCTTTGACAGGAAAAGATTTATCAGAATCACCTAGGAAGCTTTTACAAAATACACCTGTTGGACTATTTCACCACTACTCCCCATGCAATCTAGATATATTTTTTGGTGAGAGAATTCATTGCAAGCAGACCTGTGTTGCAAGAAATTTTTAAAGGAAAGTATTAGTATATTAGTAAAAGGATTAGTAAATTAGGATTTAAACAAGGAATGAAAATACCAGAAAAAAAATATGTTGGAAAATATAAAAGGCCAGAAAATAAAAAAGAAAATAAAGAAAACATAAAAGGCATTTTATTAGTCATGTTAAAAGGTAAATGATGGCTTCAAGCAAATGTAATAACAAGGTAGATATGCATTATAATATATGAAGAAGTAAGCGGGACATGGTGGCTCATGCCTGTAATCCTAACACTTCGGGAGGCCGAGGTGTGAGGATCACTTGAGGCCAGGAGTTTGAGAGCAACCTGGGCAACATAGTGAGACCTTGTCTCTAAAAAACAAAAAATATTTTGAAGTAAATAAAATTTAAAAAAAAAATATATATATATAGAAGTACATGTATAATGGTTATAGCATAAGGGACAGGAGGAGGAAATGGAAGAATAACGTTATTAGGGTCTTATACTATATATGAAATGGCATAATATTATTTGAAGGTAAACTATAATAAGTTCAAGTTGCATATTGGAAACACTGAAGCAATCACTAAAATTATCAGACACAGAGGTATAGGTAATAAACCAGTAGTAGGGATAAAATTGAGTCATTAAAAAGTACTTAAATAATTCAGAAGAAGGAAGAAAAAGAACAAAAAGAGAGCAAATGAAATGACTAGAAAACTGACCAACAAGAGGATTTCAGTTCAACCACACTGACAATTATGTTAAAATTAAGTGGTTTAAACTCTTTTAAACTCTCCAATTCAATGGAAGACATTAAGAGATTGGATAAAAAACAACACCATACTACGTACTGCCTATAAAAAAAAAAAAACTTTAAAGATTAAAGCACAGATTAAAAGGATTAAAAAAAAACCAAGAAAACACCAATCAAAATAAAACAAGAGTGGCTATATTAATACAAAACAAGGACTATTAACAGGGATAGAAAAGGATCTCTCATAATTACAAAGAGGTCAATTCCTCAAGAAGACATTTCAATTCTAAATAAGGGTTAAAACTATAACACTTTGAGAAGAAAACAGGAGAAAATCTTTGTGACTCTGGGTTAAGCAAAGAATTTTTTTTTTTTCTGAGACAGTCTCGCTCTGTCGCCAGGCTGCAGTGCAATGGCACGATCTTGGCTCACTGCAACTTCCACCTCCCAGGTTCAAGCAATTCTCCTGCCTCAGTCTCCCAAGTAGCTGGGACTATAGGCACGTGCCACCACGCCCAGCTAATTTTTGTATTTTTAGTAGAGACGGGGTTTCACCCTGTTGGCCAGGATGGTCTCAATCTCTGACCTCGTGATCTGCCCGCCTCCGCCTCCCAAAGTGCTGGGATTACAGGTGTGAACCACCACACCTGGCCTAAACGAAGAACTTTTAGGTCCGGCGGCAGCGGCTCACATCTGTGATCCCAACACTTTAGGAGCCTAGGAAGATTACTCGAGACCAGGAGTTCAAGACCAGCTTGGGCAACGTAGTAAAACCCTGTCTCTACAGAAAATAAAAATAAAAGACTTTTAAGGACACAAAAAGCACAAACCATAAAAGAAAAAAATAGTTAAACTGGACTTCATCAAAATTAGAAATCTGTGTTCTTTTTGTTTATTTTGTTTGTTTTTTATAGAATAGAGACAAGGTCTTTCTGTGTTACCCAGGCTGGTCTCAAACTCCTGGGCTCGAGGAAACTTCCTGCCTCAGCCTGCCAAAGTGCTGGGATTACAGGTGTGAACCACTGTGCCCAGCCAGACATTTTTGTTCTTTAAAGATGATGTTATGAAAATGAAAGGGCCACAGACTGGGAGTCAATATTGCAAAACAAAGATCTGAAAAAATATTTGTAAACAGAATATATAGGAAACTCTTACCATTCAACCTTAAGATAATAGTACAGTAAAAATGTGTGCAAAAGATTTGAACAGATGCTTCACCAAACAATATAAATGAATGGATAAATAGGCACTTGAAAAGATGTCCATCATTAGTCATTAAGGAAGTGAAAATTAAAATTACTATGAAATATCACCACATACCCAGTAAAATCACTACAATTAAAAATGGTTGGTGAGGATGTAGGAGCAACTAGTTTCTCGTACGTTGCTACTGGGAGTACAGTGGTTCAGCCAGTTTGGGAAATAGCTTGACGCTCTAATAATTAAAGTTGAACATATACTTACCATATGATCCAGCAGTTCCACTGCTAGATATTTACCCCAGAGAAATGGAAACATATGTCCACACAAAGAGTTGCATGGAAAATTTCAGAACAGTTTTACTCATGATAACCAAAAACTAGAAACAAACCAAATATCTATCAACTGGTGAACAGGCAAGTAAATTGTGATGTGTCCTTATGATGGAATGCTACTCAGCAATAAAAATAAACAGAGTGCTATGCACAATAATATGGATAACTCTCGAAAGCATTATGCTAAAGGAAAGGAGCCAGACACAGAAGTCTACTGATCTCATTTACATGGCCATCTAGAAAACGCAAAACTGATAGCAGAACGATCAGTTCTGGGGTTAGAGGGGGAGGAAGTGAACTGCGAAGGAGCACAGAGAACTTTTTGAGTGATGAGAATGTTTTCCGTCTTAATTTTGGTGATGGTCACATGACTGTATTCATTCAAAACTCATTAAGTGGGTGATTATCCTTTTTTTTTTTTTTTTTGAAAGACAGGGTCTTGCTCTGTTGCCCAGGCTAGAGTGCTGTGGTGCAATCATAGCTCATCACAGCCTCAAACTCCCGGGCTCAAGGAATCCTCAGGCCTCAGCCTCCCGAGTAGCTGGGACTACAGATGCACACCACCACTCCAAGCTATTTTTTTTTTTTTTTTGTAGAGATGAGGATCTTGCTATGTTAGTGATCATCCTACCTTGGCCTCCCAAAGTGCTGGGATTACAGGTGTGAGCCACCGCACCTGGCCCTGGCTATATTTTAAATGGGCAATTTTTTATTGTATACAAGTTATTCCAAGAAATCAGATTTTTTAAATGATATTTCGTTTCGCCAAAATTATTGAAACATAATATACTCTATAAAGCACCCTATTCTGCTTACAAACTATTTGTCTCAATACCCAAGAGATATGAAACATAACTGAAAAGTCTACATAAACTTTATGGTAAAAATGAAAAAATGGTATTACTAGTTCAGTTTGAAAAACCTTTAAGCAATGGTCATTTTCATCCATTTCGATGGTTTGGAGGGATAGGGATAGCTATGAAGACAGATATTCTGAACGTAATCAATGCTCATCTGAGTACCTCCTTACTAGTAAATAGAAAGATGAGCTTCCCAACTCCTTATGATCTCTAAGAGTTTGCTTACATTATTTAGTCATTTATGATCAAGGCACATTCTGTATGCTACTTATATATTCATAATGTGACATTCAGTGATAATTTTTTGAATCCTTTTTTTTTTGAGACAGAGTCTTGCTCTGTTGCCCAGGCTGGAGTACAATGGCACAATCTCAGCTCACTGCAACCTCCGCCTCCCAGGTTCAAACAATTCTCCTGCCTCAGCTTCCCAAGTAGCTGGGATTACAGGCACCTGCCACCACCCCGGGCTAATTTTTGTATTTTTAGTAGAAACAGGGTTTCACCGTGCTGGCCAGGCTGGTCTCAAACTCCCGACCTCAGGTGATCTGCCCGCCTTGGCCTTCCAAAGTGCTGGGATTACAGGCATAAGCCACCGCGTCCAGCCAGTTTTCTGAATCTTAAGATAATTTTACTGAACATATTTTGCTTAATTAACCTCTACAGTCAGGTTAATTCTGTAACTAAAAAGAGTATGTAGCAAATTCAACAACAGCAATAATATTATCATCTTCCAACGTCTGCCTGTGTTTGGACCAATTGAAGATGTGGTAAATTGACTTCCTTAGAATAGCTGGGAATTAGGAAAAGAGTGCCAGCCTCTATAGTGGGTTAATACTCCTCAGAAGACAGAAGTATACATTCTCTTAAGACAGTAATAATACTCTTTGAATAGTAGTCTTGGCCAGGTGCAGTGGCTCACACCTGTAATCCCAGCACTCTAGGAGGCCAAGGTGAGTGAATCACCTGAGCTCAGGAGTTCAAGACAAGCCTGGCCAACATGGTGAAACCCTGTCTCTTCTGAAAATACAAAAATTAGCTGGGCGTGGTGGCGGGCACCTATAGTCCCAGCTACTTGAGAGACTGAGGCGGGAGAATCACTTGAACCCAGGAGGCGGAGTTTGCAGTGAGCGAAGATTGAGACACCGCACTCCAGTCTGGGTGACAGAGCGAGACTCCTAAAAAAAATAATAATAATCACAAAGCTCATGAAATTATACCGGGAAACAATAGGGGAAGAAGATGAAGAAAAGGAACCTGGGCCACTGAGGTCCGTAGTGGATGAGATCTTAGCAAGCTGACCTTCCCAGAGCTGGGCCCTTCGTTGAACTGAATTAAAAAGTTGGCATTCCATTTCAGAGTGGCAAGTTACCTCAACCTACTCCCTTTGGAACCCACTTCCTGTGAAGTTTCTTACTAGAAAAATCCTAAAATGATTATTTATTTCACCCTCCTGTGTTTTCCCTCCCCCAACCTTCCTAAGAGACTCTGAAATGTCTTTCGTATGCATATCTAGATGAAGTCCCACTGGAGAAGAAGCAGGTTGAATTTCACATCTTGTGTGCTATGCAATTTTCATTCTTCAGTAAGGGTGCTAAGCAATAATTATAGTCATGATGATAAAGGGGCCAGGCTATGGATATGCATGTGTACAAGGAAACTAGATATGAATGTGGGGGTTCCTAGAGAAAAACAAGGTAGTGTGGCCTCATCGCTTAGTACAGGTAGGGAGTAGCTTCTCCAATTAGACCCTGTCAGCTGCCAGGCTGATTTCAGCTCTCTATCTATGCATCTCTACAGCTCTCACCATGGAGCTTTGACAGAGGTATTACCTTATGACAGGATAGGACTGGGGGATCTTATCACTTGTCTCTGCCTATAACAAGCCAGGACAGGTTGAAGTGTTGGATTGGCTTTCAGAAAGAGTCAGGACACCAGGGCTAGGTCTTGATTAGAAAAATAAAGTCTATCAGACTGTCTTTGCCCACAGGTAGTTACTAGGAGGAAGGCCTAGAGGGCTGAACACCAGCCCGAAGAGCAATATGAAGCCCCTGTAAAGACTTAGCCCTTATTGCCAAATCAATTCTGATTCAATTTTTGAAATGGAAAAAAGGTGTTACCTCTGCCGACACCGGTGATACATGGCCATCACCTAGAGATGGATGATATTCCAAAATAGATTTCCTAAGAGGTTTTCAAGTGTACAATCCTCTCAAGAAGCATCTTCTGATCATCGAGTTACATGAATGAAAATCTGTGTAGCAGTTTGTTGAAAAACTTATCAGCTAACCGGGAGGATCATGGTTGACATTCCCACATATTTCCACAATCAGAGGTAAGCCAGCTGAGAATAAGGTCTAGGCCTCGCGCTTACTTGTGTTCTAAGAAGGCCTTGGGCACAGCAGATGTTGATTAACTACGTGATTGACTCAAAATGTTAAATTTAATTTTGTGTATCCAAGCACACCCTCACACACATTCATGCACACTGACACATACACACACACACATAACAAACTAGGTTTCTTAATGAAATGTGTTCATCATAATAGTAAAAGACATACTTTTATTTTATTTATGTATTTTTCTTGAGACAGAGTTTCGCTCGTGTTGCCCAGGCTGGAATACAATGGCACGATCTCGGCTCACCGCAACCTCCACTTCCCGGGTTCAGTCAATTCTCCTGCCTCAGACTCCCGAGTAGCTGGGATTAGAAGCATGCGCCACCATGCCTGGCTAATTTTTGTATTTTTAGTAGAGACGGGGTTTCTCCATATTGGTCAGGTTGGTCTCGAACTCCCGACCTCAGGTGATCCGCCCCCCCCCCCCCCCTTGGCCTCCCAAAGTGCTAGGATTACAGGCATGAGCAACCATGCCCGGCCAAAGATATACGTTTAAAAATTACATTATCTCTTCAAAGGCCAGAAAATCATGGTATTTCACTTTTTTTTATTGTGCTCTTTTAAAAAGTAACTTTCATTACTTTTTCATTCTAGCAGTAACACATGTCCTTTTAGTCTTATTTTTTAGAAAACTTAAAAAATAAGAATAAGGCAGGGTGCGGTGGTTGAGGCCTGTATCCCAGCACTTAGGGAGGTGGAGGTGGGCAGATCACGAGGTCAAGAGATCGAGACCATCCTGGCCAACATGGTGAAACCCCATCTCTACTAAAAATATAAATATCAGCTGGGCATGGTGGCACATGCCTGAAATCCCAGCTACTCAGGAGGCTGAGGCAGGAGAATTGCTTGAACCCAGGAGGTGGAGGTTGCACTGAGCCGAGATCCTGCCACTGCACTCCAGCCTGGTGACAGAGTAAGACTCTGTGTCAAAAAAACAAAACAAAACAAAAAGCCAAAAGAAGTAAAAGCTACTCATAATTCCTACCACAGAGAGATAACCTCATTCACATTTAATATATTTCTTTGCAATATTTCTCTGTGCTTTTATGTATGGGTATTTGTTTCTTCTTTTTTTTACTGTATATTATTGTCTTATAATTTTTATCTCATGATATACTTTCATTTCGCTGTTTTTAATTATAATATTTTAAGTCGTAGCATAGTCTTCCATCATATGGCTGAACCAAAACATATTTTATTTTTATTTTTATTTTTTTCTGAGATGACCCACCAGTCTGTGTTGTTTTTGATCACATTAAGGCCCTCAAAGTAATTTTTTTTTTTTCCGTGACCACTGAGAATAACAGGAGTTGACAATGGGGAAAAGGTGGGGAAGGAAATAAGTAGGAAATTGTGACAAATGGACATGAGAGCCAAGCTCCATTTTAAAGGTCAACAGATCCATTTAGATATTATGATAGCTTGTCAGCTTCTAACACACTATAAGCTTTTAGTATTTATATGATATTAACTGGGGTTTTAAAGGGCCTTCCCAGTCAGTTTTTATATTTTTTTTAGGTAAAAATAAAGGTCAATGTTGTGTCAAATAAAGTCTGACCTGCTTCCTGATCCTGACAACAGTCCACTTCACCGTTAAAATCCCTCATTAACAATAGTCCCTGAAGTTACAGCTGGCAATTTATGTGACTCTTAATTTAAATGAGGCTGGCAGGCCTAATCCTCGTGTAAAATTTAGGATTCATTTTCTAGCTGGGCTTGTATGTCTGTATTTTTAAAAGGTGATGCAATGGCCCACTCAAATTGGTTATTTTACTATAGTTTTAATTCCAAAACTGTGTTTTTCTTTTCTTTTCTTTTTGGCAGGGGCAGGCAGGGTCTCACTCTGTCACCCAGGCTGGAGTGCAGTGGCGTGATCTCAGCTCACTGCAGCCTTCAACTCCTGGGCTCAAATGATCCTCCCACCTCAGCCTCCCCAGAAGCTAAGACTACAGGTGCCTGACACCGCACCTGGCCTGTTTATTGGTCTGTCATGGCTTATCGTTCAGGACAGATAACTTCTAACGGCACCTTGTATTTTTCTAGTATCTTTTTCTCAAACTCATATACTTATCCTCCTTCTCCCACAGTCCCTTTGAGGAAGGGTGCAAACTGGGATAAACTAGATGGGGAAACTGAGATACAGAAAGGGGATGAGTTCGGCTGTAGAGCCACCTACCCAGTGACTAACTTTACTAGTAGGTTATTGTATGTCCAAATATAACCTCCATCTAGACCCAAGACACTGAATCTTAGTGAATCTTAGGATTCTTCCCCCTCTCATATTTGCTGGTTAGAAAGAAACTTGCCTACCTTACAACATATTTTAGGCAAATAGCAAGTGCTAAGGATGCTCTTTGACAGATAAATAGTGTGGAGCCAGGATAGACATCCTGAGAGAGGAAACCAGATTTGCAGATCACTATTAAAAGTTCAGTGCTCCTCTAAGTCTGAGATTGTAAAATTACCAGGCTGTATATGCACATGAATTCTCTAGACAAACCCTGGCTCTGTCACGTAGTAGCTCCTTAACTTGTCCAAGCTCCTTAATCTCCCTCCGCCTTTTCCCTTGTCTATAAAATGCGGATAATAGTAGCACCCACGGCATCAGTTGTTAGATTAAATTAGCAAGTGGGCGTAAATCCTTTAGAACAGCCCCTATTAGTAAGCTCTATATATGTTGGTCATTATTAATGTATTATTTGTACAAATCTTAGAAGCATAACTGTTGCATAAAATGATAAATATGGTATCAACCCTAAAACTCCTTGTTATAATGCCCGCTTCCTTTTCTTTTTTGTTTTTTGTTTTTTTTGAGACGGAGTCCTGCTCTGTCCCCAGGCTGGAGTGCAGTGGCACGATCTCGGCTCACTACAACCTCTGCCTCCCGGGTTCACGCCATTCTCCTGCCTCAGCCTCCCGAGTAGCTGGGACTACAGGTGCCCGCCACCACGCCTGGCTGATTTTTTGTATTTTTTTTTAGTAGAGATGGGGTTTCACCGTGTTAGCCAGGATGGTCTCGATCTCCTGACCTCGAGATCCACCCGCCTCAGCCTCCCAAAGTGCTGGGATTACAGGAGTGAGCCACCGCGCCAGGCCCACACCCCCCACCCCCCACCGGCACCCACTTCCTTTTCTGATAAGAACACTAACCTGCTGAATCAAGGAAATGCTATAAGACATGGTGTCCTATTTTCATCAAGGCTTATTACGAAGTCTTTTAGGATATTTTCATGGGCATGATGGAGAAATGTGAGCTGGCAGATATCAAGTGCACAGCTGTGTGGAGGGAGGACTTCAGGCACATGCCAAATGTTGTCCTTGATCTGTACTATTCAACATCTTAATGACTCAGTAAACACTAAAAGAAACACCAACCAAATTTTCCGAGCCATGGGCTTGGTTGGTTTGTTGATTAATATTAACACCATGCCTCAGCAAATAAAGAATGTTGTGTCTATATTCCTTTATAGGAAGGGTGCGCAGTTTTCACTGGACTCCCAAAGGTGTGTTTGACCCCCACCGCCTCAAAAAAAAAAAAAAAGATAGAGTTTAAGAACCATTAATCGGCCGGGCGAGGTGGCTCAAGCCTGTAATCCCAGCACTTTGGGAGGCCGAGACGGGTGGATCACGAGGTCAGGAGTTCGAGACCATCCTGGCTAACACGGTGAAACCCCGTCTCTACTAAAAATACAAAAAACTAGCCGGGCGAGGTGGCGGCGCCTGTAGTCCCAGCTACTCGGGAGGCTGAGGCTGGAGAATGGCGTGAACCGGGAGGCGGAGCTGGCAGTGAGCTGAGCTCCAGCCTGGGCGACAGAGCAAGACTCCGTCTCAAAAAAAAAAAAAAAAAAAAAAAAAAAAAAAAAAAAGAACCATTAATCTGTAGATAGTACGATGCTGAGTTCTGGCCACTATATATTTTTTTAATTTTAGAGATGGGATCTCACTATGTTGTCCAGACTGGTCTTAAACTCCTGGGGTCAAGTAATCCTTCTGCCTCAGCCTCCCAAAGTATTGGAATTACAGGTGTGAACCACTGTACCCAACCCTAACCACTATTAAAAAAAATTTTTTTTTGGAAACAGGGTCTCGCTCTGTCACAGTGATGTGATCATGGCTCACTGCATCCTCAAACTCCCTGGCTGAAGTGATCCTCCCACCTCAGCCTCCCAAGTAGCTGAGACTACAGGCACACACACCACCATACTCAGCTAATTTTTAAAGTTTTTGTAGAGACAGAGTCTCACCATGTTGTTCAGGTCAGAATTCCTGGGCTTAAGAAATCCTCCCACCTCAGCTTCTGAAAATGCTGGGATTATAGGTATGAGCCACTGCACTCAGCCTGGCCGCTATTTTTAAAGAAGAAATTGACAAAACAAGTGCCAAATATTGGAGCCTGGGAGGGCAAAAGGTTTGGAAATCACGTCCTGTGAAAGTTGTTGAGGAAACCTGGAAAACAGCATGGATAAGATAATTTGCGTTGGGGACAAGATGACATTCTTCAAATATCCGAAGGACCTGTGTGTGTAAAATGGATGAGATTTATTCTGTATGGCTCCAACAGGCAGAAGGGTGGAAGTTACCAGGAGGTAGATTTCAGCTTTATTTATTTATTTATTTATTTTCAAGACAAACATGGCGGCCGCCCCGAACGACACGCTCCGATTTCAGCTTTAATGTAAGCAACAATTTGCTAATGATTAAAGCTTCCCTAAATTGGAATCGACTGTTGTGTGAGCTCCTTGTTATACAAAATGTTCAGCCGGGCGCGGTGGCTCAAGCCTGTAATCCCAGCACTTTGGGAGGCCGAGGCGGGCGGATCACGAGGTCAGGAGATCGAGACTACCCTGGCGAACATGGCGAAATCCTGTCTCTACTAAAAATACAAAAAACTAGCCGGGCGCGGTGGCGGCGCCTGTAGTCCCAGCTACTCGGGAGGCTGAGGCAGGAGAATGGCGTGAACCCGGAAGGCGGAGCTTGCAGTGAGCCGAGATCCGGCCACTGCACTCCAGCCTGGGCGACAGAGCGAGACTCCGTCTCAAAAAAAAAAGGAAAAAAAGAAAATGTTCAAGCAGGAGCTGGATCATCAGTCAGCGATACCAAGGGCGATTTCCACACTGGACCTTAGGCTGGAATGAATGGCCTCTAAGGACTCTTTCAGCTCCAGGAGTCTGTCATTTCCTGATCCTTGTCTTTGTTAGACAGATTCCTTAGCACCCCTTCCCATCATCCCAAAATAAGAATGAAAAGTGTTTTTTATCTACCTTGTATTTCTTCAGTTGCATTTAATGGAGCGTATAAAATAGTACCTTCCTGGAGAAAAAAAAATCACTTAAATGGAATCATAAAACAGGGTCTTAGAAGAAACTTGCAGAGCACTTAGAGTTAAATCTAGTCCTATCTGGGATCCCAGCCACTTTTCAAAAATAGATAAGGAAACTGTGGCCTAAGGAAACAAAGGTATTTGCTCAAGATCCTGACATTTATTGTATTGTAATTCCACTTATTTGTTTATTTATTTACTTATTTATTTGAGACAGAGTCTCTCTCTCTCTCTCTCTCTGGAGTGCAGTGGCGCCATCTTGGCTCACTACAGTCCCCGCCTCCCAGGTTCAGGTAATTCTCATGCCTCAACCTCCCTAGTAGCTGGGGCTCAGGAATGTGTCACCACAACCAGCTAATTTTTGTATTTTTAGTAGAGACAGGATTTCACCATATTGGCCAGGCTGGTCTCAAACTCCCAGCCTCAGGTGATCCACCTGCCTCAGCCTCCCAAAGTGCTGGGGTTACAGGTGTGAGTCACCGTGCCTGGCCCCTGTAATTCCATTTACAATAGCATAAAAAAGAATAAAACACTTAGAAATAAGTTCAACAAAAGAAGTACAAAACTTATACTCTAAACTTATTCTCAAAACTTCTACTCTAAAAATTACAAAACTTGACAGATCTTGTAAACTCCCTGGTCTATTCTTTCCCCTTCTCACTACTGGACTCAACTAGTCTTAAAAAAAAAAAAAAAAAAAAAATCACAAAACATTGCGAAAAGAAGTTAAATGCCTAAATAAATATAAATAAAAAGACGTATGTTCTGTTTAGAAGACTTAATATTGTTAAGATGAAAATACTTCCGAATTAAACTGTAGATTCAGTGTGATACCTGTTAAAATTCCACTTGGCTTCTTTGCAAAAATTGACAAGCTAATACTAAAATTTGTGTAAAATTTCAAGAGAATCATCAACCCAGTTGTGAAAAAGAAGAACAAAGTTAAAGCACACTTATTGATTTCAAAACATTCTACAAAACTACAGTGATCAAACAGTATGGCATTCGGATAGAATAAATGTAGAGATCAATGAAATAGAATTGAGCATTCAGAAATAATTCCTCACATTTATGACAAATTCATTTTCAACAAGGCTGACAAGAAAGAATCCAATTCAATGGGAGAAAGAATAGTCTTTTCAAGAAATGGTGCTAAGGCAATTAGATAGCCACAGGCAAAAGAATGAAACTGAACACCTACCATACATAAAAGTTAACTCAGAATGGATTATAGACCTAATTGTAAGAGGTACAACTATAAAATACTTAGAATAAAACAGGAGTAAATCTTTGTAACCATTAGGCTGTTACTCGAGAGGCTGAGGTGGGAGGATTGCTTGAACCCAGGAGTTCGAGGATGATCGTGCCACTGCACTTCAACCTGGGTGACAGACTGAGACTCTATCTCTAAAAAAAACCTATACACACACACACACGCACACACACTATATATATATACACATATACACACAAATGTTCAATTAACACATGAAAAAATGCTACTGGATTGATGATAGTCAAAACCATAATGATATACTGATCACATCCACTAGGATGACTATAATCAAAAAGAAGGATAGGCCGGGCATGGTGGCTCATGCCTGTAATCCCAGCACTTTGGGAGGCTGAGGTGAGTGGATCACCTGAGGTCAGGAGTTTGAGACCAGCCTGGTCAACATGGTGAAACCCTGTCTCTACTGAAAATACAAAAATTAGCCAAGCGTGTTGGAAGCTACTTGGGAGGCTGAGGCAGGAGAATAACTTGAACTGGTAGGTGGAGGTTGCGGTGAGCTGAGATTGCACCATTGCACTCCAGCCTGGGCAACAGAGTGAGACTTCATCTCAAACAAACAAACAAAGATAATAAGTATTGGTGAGGATGTGGAAAAATTGGAACCCTCATTTACTATTGGTGGGAATATAAGGTGATATACGTTACAGACTTGGAAAACAGTCTTGCTCTTCCTCAAAAGGTTCAACACAAGTTGGGGGGGAGGTAGTTACTTACGCCTGTAATCTCAGCACTTTGGGAGGCTGTGGCAGGAAGATCCCTTGAGCCCAGGAGTTCAAGACCATTCTAGTGAGACCCTATCTAAAAAAAAAAAAAAAAAATTAAAAATTAGCCAGTTGTGGTGCCACACACCTGTAGTCCCAGCTACTTGGAGGCTGGGATGGGAAGACGGCTTGAGTCCAGGAGGTCAAAGCTTCAGTGAGCCGTCATTGCACCACTGTACTGCAGCCTGCACAACAGAACAAGACTCTGTCTCAAACAACAAAAAGGTTCAACACAAAGTTGCCATACAATTTTGGCAATTCTAGCTTGTTCCAGCAATTCCACTCCGAGATATATACTCATGAAAAATAAAAACATATATCCACACAATAACTTGTACATGAATGTTCATAGCAGTATTATTCATAACAGCCAACCCAAATGTCCACCGATTGATAGATAAATAAAATGTGGCATATCCATACAATTGAATATTATTCAGGCATAAAAAAGAATGAAGTACTGTTACAGACTAAAACATGGATAAACTTTTAAAACATGATGGATAATCTGTCATTTATCCCATCCAGTATAGTGGTCATCACAGACATTGTAGTTTTCATTTATAAAAGTTAAATTTGGGTCTTTTAATATCTTCCATGTCTCTACTTAATATATTTAGTCTTTCCCCTAGCTTTATTTATTTATTTTTTTTTCCAAGATGGAGTTTTGCTCTTGTTGCCCAGGCTGGAGTACACTGCCGCGATCTTGGCTTACCGCGACCTCTGCCTCCCAGGTTCAAGCAATTCTCCTGCCTCAGCCTCCCAAGTAGCTGGGATTACAGACATGCGCCACCATGCCTGGCTAATTTTGTATTTTTAGTAGAGATGGGGTTTCTCCATGTTGGTCAGGCTGGTCTCGAACTCCCGACTTCAGGTGATCCACTTGCCTCAGCCTCCCAAAGTGCTGGGATTATAGGCGTGAGCCACCGTGCCCAGCCTCGCTTTTTGAACATACAGAATAGAGTTATAATAACTATTGTAATGTTCTTGCCTGCTAATTCTAATATCTGCATAGGTTCCAGGTCAGTTTGATTGATTAATTACATTCCTCATTTGGGTCATCCTTTCCTGCTCTTTGTACACTCAGTAATTTTTATTTAATATTATTCATAGTGAATGTACCTTGTTAGGGGCTGGATATGTTTATAGTCCCACAAATATTCTTGAGTTAGTTCTGGGACACAGTTATTTGGAAACAGTTTAATCCTTTAAGGTCTTGCTTTTAAGATTTGTTAGGCAGAACCAGCGCAGCCTTTAGGCTAGAGACAATTTTGGTCCAGAACTGAGGCAAGACCCTCCTGAATACTTTATTTTTTTGTTTTTGTTTTTTTTTTTTTTTTTTGAGATAGAGTCTTGCTCTGTCACCCAGGCTGGAGTGCAGTAGCACGATCTCGGCTCACTGCAAGCTCTGCCTCCCGGGTCCATGCCATTCTCCTGCCTCAGCCTCCCGAGTAGCTGGGACTACAGGCGCCGCCACCACGCCCGGCTAAGTTTTTGTATTTTTACCAGAGACAGGATTTCACCATGTTCGCCAGGATGGTCTCGATCTCTTGACCTAGTGATCCTCCCGCCTCAGCCTCCCAAAGTGCTGGGATTACAGGGTGAGCCATCGCACCTGAATACTTTTCGCACCTGAAAGTATTCAGGAGCCTACCCTCCTGAATCCTTTAACCAATGCCCTGTGAATTATAGATTTCCAGTACGCCTGGTGGGAACAGGCACTACTTCTGGCCCCATGTGAGTTCTAGCTACTGGGGCCTCAACCCTTTCAGGTGGTTCTGTCCCCAGCCTGGAGCAGTATCTTCACATTCATGTCCTATCGAGTACTGTGCTATGTACTCAGGGGGGCTCTCTGAAGATCTGTGGATTTGTTGTTGCTGTGCGTCTTTTTTCTTTCTCTGTGCAGTTCTGTCCTATCTGCTGTTCTGCCCTGTCCACTCTAGCTGTCTTGGTCACCCTGGACTCTCAGCTCTATCTCCTCACCTCAGGCTCTGCCAGGGTCTACTTAGGATCCACCTTTCTGTGCCACCACCTGGAAACTCTCTCCAGGCAGTCAGCTGGGTAATCATAGGGCTCACCTCCTTTGTTTCCCATCTCTCATAAATCATTGTTCCTCGTGGCCTGATGTCCCACTTGTTGAAAACAGTTACTTTTAAAAAAATATTTTGTCTAAATGTTTAGTAATTTCTGATGGGAAGGTAAATTTGATCACTGTTATTCCATCTGCATCAGAAGTAGACATCCACACTCATGCTATGTTTAGCAAAAAAGGTAGAATTAATTGGCTCACGTCATCCAACCATAGCAAGGAAGAAAATACACTGGCCTTAAGGTTAAGAGGATAGATCATCTCAAATTATACCAGTATGCTTTCTCTTTCGCTGTCTCTCCAGCTGATCTCTACTTCTGTATGTTGACCACATTCTCGTGGAAGATATGGCTACTGATAGTTCTAGAATCCCAGCCACATAGCCAGAATGCCAGAGGCCACAGACAGAACTCCTTTTCTATCTCCGGCTTGGATAATTCTATAGGAGTGGCATCTCATGTCTGTGTCTTGTAGCAAACACTAAGGTCAAGAGGATATTACAAGGATTGACCCAACGAACCAACAAAACGTACATGTGGACGTGGTTTGGACGTGTGTCCCCGCCCAAATCTCAGATCGAATTGTAACCCCCAGTGTTGGAGGTGGGGCCTGGTGGGAGGTGACTGGATAATGAGAGACAGATTTCCCCCTTTGGTGGTGCGCTGGTAGTAAAGTTCTCACGAGGTCTGGCTGTTTAAAAGTGTGTGGCACCTCCCCCCAACTCTCTCTCTGCCTTCTGCTCTGGCCACGTGAGACAGGCCTGCTTTGAATTCGCCTTCCACCATGATTTTAAGTTTTCTGAGGCCTCCCCAGAAGCAGATGCCACTATGTTTCCTGTACAGACTGCAGAACCATGATCCGATTAAACCTCTTTTCTTTACAAATTATCCAACCTCAAATATTTATTTATAGCAATGTGAGAATAGACTAATACATATATCATCTACATTGCCATCGTACACAAAGGTTTGGGCATTTGTAAATATTCTCTCGGAATAACTACCTCAAAATGAAATTGCCGTGTCAAAGGTTTTGGACAAGCTTTTTTCACATGTTGTCAACTTGCCCATCAGAAAGTTTATACCATTTTACGTTCCCATCAACAATGTGTATATGGCATATTTCTCCTCACCATTAACATACTGGGTATTAATTTTTTTCACTATTGCCAAGCTGACAGGTGAAAATGATATGTCACTGTTATATTTTAATTTGTCATTCTTAGATCAGTCTTGAAGTCAAACATTCTTTCATAGACGTTTATTCATGCAGTGGCTATTTGCTGTCTGTGTACTATGTCACATACAGAACAATATTTTCAAATTTAAGTCATCTGCCTTTATTTTGTTTTTAATATCTTACTTTTTTCTTTTTAGAGGTGGAGTCAGACTATGTTGCCCAGGCTGGACTTGAACCCCTAGCTGACCTACTTTTTATAACTTTGATGGACAACTTTTGAGTATCTTGGGTCAAGTCTATCAGTAGTTTTCTTTACGATTTCTGCCTTTGATGTTGATACAGGTTTCGTTCACTTTTAGCTGGCCCCATTTGGTATGACAGCCAGATTCTGTTAAGACTTGCCAAGTCATATGTAAAAATCAGCTTTTGGCACGTTATCTCTTCTAGATCTTAATCGGCTCCTGCTCTTAAAAGATTCCCAGGGCTATAGGCAGCAATTCAAAACATGGTTTCTCCCAACAGGCTAATTAAGAGAGGCAGTCCTCCTGCTGTGTTTACCAAGTGAATCAATGACTTGGGCTTTAAGCAGATATTCTAGTAGATGATGCTCTCTGATTATTACTTTAAGAAAATCTATGAATAACAATACTAGTAAGTGATATACACTCGTTTTTCATGTAGGAGCTTTTAAATTTTTGCTTGCTTTGGACGGATAGCTAGCTTATTTTCTGCTAGTCCAGAAGGAAAGCAGAACAAGTGCCTCCACAAACGTAGATCCACAGAAGCTGCTTCTGTCATATCAACTTGGTTTTTTTCTGGAACAAAGTTGCCTTCTCCCTTTTCGTCAAACACCTTGCGTATTCAGTAAGAGTAACAGATGAACAGGAAGACTGTGGCTTGGCTAGGTCAGAAGGGGCCTTCTAGGGTTTCCTGGCAGTTTCCCAGCCTCAAACATAGTTTTTTTAACAAGCTGTAAAATAGTTTCTTACAAGCTATCTTTTGCTTGGCAAAAGTGATGTCCAATGGAACGTTCTGTGATGATGGAAATGTTCTATATTTGTACTGTTCAAGATGGTAACTATTAGCCACATGTGGCTACTGAGTGCTTAAAATGTGACTAGTAGACTGAGGAACTAAATTTTAAATTAAATTTTAATTAAGTTAAATTCAGATACTCATGAGTAGGGTTATTAGATTTAACAAATAAAGTACAGGATGCTTAGTTAATTATCACTTACAAATCAGCAACACACAATTCTGTAACTGAAGTACACTCCAAATCTTGCATGGAACACACTTATACTCTAAAATTATCCTTTTTTATCTGAAATTCAAATTTAACTGAGCATGCCATATTTTACCTAACAACCTTCTACATATGGCTAGAAGCTATACATTGGGCATTGCAGGTACAGAGTGTCCTGTTTTTTGCAAAGTTCTTCAAAATTACTCACAGACTCCTGTAGAATCTAAATCAAGGAGGAAAAAAGTCATTATGATCATATTTTGACAAAAAAATAAAAAGCTGCCTGACTTCTGAAAGAAGGCCTTTAGATACCACAACCAGGTGTACTAAACCAATAACATTCAATTCAAAATTGCTTTTGGATGCTTTCTACGTGTAGCACAAATATTCAGCTCTATACACCACGACTGCCATGCAACTTGCTTAAGACCTCTTAAGGTCAGCTTGAATTGGTTGGTGTCTGTGCTGTACTGAGTGTCAACTAGTATGAATATCGTCCTTCACTAGGAGGAGAGTGGGGTAGGTCTTGAGATCTTTCCAGGAACTCACAACCGGTGGAGAAGTCAGACACCAGCTCCAAAAACAAACAAACAGTAGCAAGCAATGGATTTCTGAAAAACAAACAAAAATAAAACAAAAAGTTATTTAATATAAGACAGAGTCTAAGTGATACAGACAAGAAAAAGTGCTTTGGGAATGTGAGGGGTCAGCCATACAGGGAACCACTGGGTGGGTGATATTGCTTGACTATTTCTTTTTTTTCTTTTTTTCCCCAAGACCTAACAAACTCTCATCTTTCTTCCAAGGGCTTCCAAGGGCCTGACAAATGAGGGCATTTTGTTGCTGTTGTCACCCAGGCTAGAGTGCAACGGCATGATCATAGCTCACTGTAGCCTTGACCTCCTGGACTCCAGCAATCCTTAGTTGTGAGGCTGAGGTGATAGAGGGTTGTTTGAGCCTCTAGGAATTCAAGGTTGAATTGCCGCTGTAGTCCAGCCTACAGAGCTGGATGTAGTCCATCCAGATGCAGATGGAATGTGACAGAGACCTTGTCTCTAAAAAATAAAAAATAGGCCGGGCGCGGTGGCTCCGCCTGTAATCCCAGCACTTTGGGAGGCTGAGGTGGGTGGATCACGAGGTCAGGAGATCGAGACCATCCTGGCTAACACGGTGAAACCCCGTCTCTACTAAAAATACAAAAAACTAGCCGGGCGAGGTGGCGGGCACCTGTAGTCCCAGCAACTCGGGAGGCTGAGGCAGGAGAATGGCATAAACCCGGGAGGCGGAGCTTGCAGTGAGCTGAGATCCGGCCACTGCACTCCAGCCTGGGCGACAGAGCGAGACTCCGTCTCAAAAAATACAAAAATAAAAAATAAACCAACAAACCAACATTTCTCATAGATTTTGAGATTTAAATATGATTCAGAGTTGCACAGCAGGCTATGGGGGATATGCAGATCCTCACACGGGTAGCTGTTGGCACCTCATAGCTGAGTCCATCTCCTGGAATAGCTCTCAGCAAGGGCCTTGCACGAGCCTACACTCCTTCCCTGGGGTCACACAGCATTGAATGGTTGCTAATGGATACAAAGGCCCACACCTTGCCTCACTGGGGGTAACTTAGCAGTTTTGTCACTCTGTGCCCCGTAAGCCCAGCTGAAGCCTCTAGAGCAATGATACTATTCTTCAGCTTCTCCCCCTGCCCAGTTCTGCTTCCCTGACTCCCAGGAGCTGTCACTCTGTATTCGCCGTGAACAGCAAACCAATGAGCCCTGCATGCACACCCCTGTCCAGGAGTCTGTTTCTGGGGAGTTTCACCTAAGACATGGGTTGTTGAAATAGTTTTTTTTTTTTTTTTTTTTTTTTTTGAGGCGGAGTCTTGCTCTGTCACCCGGACTGGAGTGCAGTGGCCGGATCTCAGCTCACTGCAAGCTCCGCCTCCCGGGTTTACACCATTCTCCTGCCTCAGCCTCTCCAGTAGCTGAGACTACAGGCGCCCGCCACCTCGCCCAGCTAGTTTTTATATTTTTAGTAGAGACGGGGTTTCACCGTGTTAGCCAGGATGGTCTCGATCTCCTGACCTTGTGATCCGCCCGTCTCGGCCTCCCAAAGTGCTGGGATTACAGGCTTGAGCCACCGCGCCCGGCCTGAAATAGCTTTTAAGTAACCCTCCAGATTCTTAGGACAAACTTCTAGCTTTATTGAGATGGGCTTCTTCTACTGCTTGGGAAAAATGAGACCTGAACTGCCTTTTCCAGACAGATGTGCAAACTTCACAGAGTCAGGAGACTTAGTGGTTTCTGGAATGAGAGAGGAATTTTCTGGGGCTGGTTACATTAAGTGGGATGACTAGACTGGCAGGTGCCCGCAATTAATCTTCCCATTCCTCAGTAAAATGCAGACAATTCAGTGAGCTCTGTAGATCTTTGAATGCCCTTACACTAATCCAATTCTGGCCAACACAGTCGTCACTCATCACAGTAAAAGAATCCCAAGGACGAATTTCACCCTCTGCTAGGAATAAATACTTCCTCTTTCTTCCATTAGGCCTCTCACTGATCCCTCTCCTGCCTCACTTTTCCTGCAAGACTAAAAGCTGCTCTTTGGAATCTCGGGAGTGGACCTTGACACCTCTGATTCACAATCACGTAACCCTGTGGAATCCGACCAACATCTCTCGCGTTGCCAGCTGTCATCTTTCATCTCTCCTGTTGGCTTTGTGCCTTCTTTCAGCTTAGCTGCAAAGCAGGGATGAGGCTAGAGGGGAGGGTAGTGTTAACGTGTGAAGTTCTTTCTATGCACCAAGCACTGTTCTGGGCACTTCACATTATCTCATGAAACCTCACCACAGCCCTACAAGGTAGATATGGCTGCCCCCCCCCCCCACCCCCGACACACACAACAAACACCACAGTTCAAAGAGTTACGTAATTTAGTTCTCTGAGATGTGTAACGTCTCCTTTTTAGGAAGTCATCAGACTCGGCTAGGTCTGCATGGCACTGTGAAGCTGTGTCTTGGGTTAACTCTAATATTACTAATGTTAGTCTTGGAAGAACTCAGTTTGATAGTGGTTTGGATATGAAAGGATCTCACCCTGATTTTATTCCTAAGTCCTTTATGGTCTTAGCTGTCCTAAGGTGTAGGTTAGAAAAGGTGTCTGAAACTGGGATGGTCTCCTAACAGCTGCCCAACATCCTTGGATCATGGATGAACTGACTAATGAATTCATGTAACAGGTGTCTACTGCATTTTTACTGCTGACAATGTGCAGAAAGCGTTATTCAGGGGTGCTGTGGCCCAGTGGTTAAGAGTATAGACTCTCAAGTCAGGCCACTTGAATTCAAGTCCAGGCTGCATCACTCAGTAGCTGTGTCACATTATGCCAGATGTGATATTAATCTTTTGGGACTTCAGGTTTATCGCTTGTAAAATGAAGATGAAAATGCTTCATGGGAAGTAGTTGTGAGGCTTAAGCAGCATTGTCCGTGTAAAGGGCCTGGCACACAAGTAACTGCTTGAACCATGTTATCTTATCATAGGACAAAGCAGGCCATGGAAGAATGGATCCGAATCTTAGGAAACACAGAGTCCAGGAGGGGAGATGAGCTGTGTGCATAAATAACTGTAACACAAATTTAGAAAGTGATGGGTGATGTGGAGGTAAAAAGCATGTAATAAAACTTAGAGGAAGAAAAGATTACTTCTAGGTCAGGAGATCAGGGGAGGGTTCTTGGTTGAAATAACATTCAAGCTGATAGATAATAAACACAATCGGTTTTAAACCTGTGAGTGGAAACCCTGTTGTAAACCAGCAAACACTAACTGAAGTCAAAAATAATACCAAATGACAGGCTGCTGGTGCAGAGTCCTGGAATACAGCACCGTGCATCTGGGTGCCCGTGGGGCAAGATCAACACCAGGCAAAACCTGTCCAGCCCACAGATCTGCTTTCCAGTCAGTTCCACAAGCGTCAGTCTGACCTAGGCAAGACTTCTGTCGAGTGACCTTCATCAGGACTAGCTCTGGAGAAGACTCCAAATCAATGACGGTCAGCAAGCGTTCACTGAGTGGATACCACGAGCCCGGCACTGCAGGTGTGGGAAAGGCTACCACATGCATACCCAGTGGCTCCCTCTCTCAGGGAGCTTATATAGTCTTGTTAGGAAGATAAGATTAATATACTACATGATTTTTACGGCATTTATTGTTCTTTTTCCTGTTCATAAAAGCAATACGAGCTCACTGTAGAAAATTCAGAAATACAGACCATTACATATAATAAAAGCAAATGTATCCCAAATCCCACTATCCAAGATTAACCACAGTTAAAAATTCAAAGTATGATTTTTTACAGCTCTGTCCCCTGAGACAGGGGTCTTATCCCTATCCTCACCTAACACTTGCTCATAGGAGGAGATTCTTGGGTAAGTGGATCCTTCATTTTCTTGTTCCTTCTTTCCCCTCTGGATATCTCTGCCTGGGAATGCGATTTGGCTTCAAGTACAGAGAAGGGAGTTATTTGAACGCTATTTCAGGTTCTCAGTGTAGCCGTCCATCAACAGGCAGCTCTGGGAAGCCTCCTGCTGCTTCTGCAGGTAGGCCTCTGGGCCTGGTGCTACCATATAAGGCAAGGAGAAAGGAAGCAACTCACACAGCCGTGCACAAAAAACCTAAAGCACTGTTCCCATTTGGGCAGGGGAAGGGTCAACACATATTATGTTGCATATAGGGAAATGGTTTCCTTCCATAATACAGCTCCAAATTATACTGTATGAGAGAGAGAATATTAACTGGGCATGCGTGTGTGTGTGTGTGTGTGTGTGTGTGTGTGTGTAATCCTGGATGACTAAAACAAAATCTTCATTCTGCATCACTCAGAGGTAGTGAGATCTGAAAAAGGACTCGTAGGCCATTTTGGACTGACCTGCACAAGGGAAGGCCCCCTGTGGTGGTGGTCTAGACCAGAGATCCCAAACCAGGCGCCCCACACTGTGTTGGCTTGTACAGTGTGTTTAAAAATCAAATTAGTTTTCAACATGAAACCTTCAGGAGACAGCGTATGAAAATTTGGAATTCCAGCTTTGAAGGGAAGAGAGAGAGAGAGAGATGAGAGAGAATGAGAGTAAATGGATCTGGCAATCTAAGGAAATTAGGTCTTTGGGTGTCTTTATATTTTCCCAACTTATCATTTGTTTTTCGAATTGGTTGGGGGGAGCTTTTTATTGCTGCTTCAGTTTGTTTTTGTTTTTCTGCAGAAATCTTCCATTTTTATGCAGTTAAATTTCTCAATCATTTCTTTTACTGCTTCTGAACCTTGTGTCTTGCTTAGAAAGATTTAATCCCCATATTGGTTGGCTAGGGCTTCCATAATAAAGTACCATAGGCTGAGTGGCTTCAACCACAAAGAGATTTATTTCCCCACAGTTCTGGAGGCTAAAAGTCCATGATCGAGGTGTAGGCAGGGTTGGTTTCTTCTGAGAACTCTGTCCGTGACTTGTAAGGTACCGTCTGCATGTGTCTTCACACAGTCTTGTCTCTGCTTGCCTGGGTCCTGATCTCTTCTTATAAGGACACCAGTCACGTTGGATTAGGGCCCACCCTCACAACTTCATTTTAACTTAATTACCTTTCCGAAGACCCTATCTCTAAATGCAGTCACATTCCGAGATACTGGGGTTAGAGTTTCAAACATGAATTTTGGGGAACACAACTCAGTTGATAATATCACTCGGAATTATTTTTTTAAATTCTCCCGTGTTTTATTTCAGTACTTTAATGGCTTTATTTTTAAAGGTTAAATATGTGATTCATCTGAATTTTGTTTGATATAAGGAATGAGATAGGGATCCAATTTTATGTTTTTCTAGATACTAAGGTAAATGGTTCAGCTCCATTTATTAGTAATCTTTTCCCTCAGATCTTAAAATTCGACCTCTGTCTTACACTCCATTTCCCTGTATATTTGGGCTATTTCTATATACTGTTTTGTACCATTAATCTGTCTATTCCTGTGCTACTACCAAGCTTTTAATTATGACACTTTTACATTTTCACTTTCTTGGGTAAATCTTCCTCTGCTATTTTCTGTTTCCGAATTTTCATCATGTTTTTGCACATTTACTTTTCCCAATATACTTTAGTGTTGCCTTGTGTGATCCTAAAATATTCTGATAGCATTTTTTACTGGGATAGGGTTAAAGCTATAGATGAATTTAGGAAGACTTTACATGTTAATGTTGTTGAAAGACTTCCTTAGCATTGCATACCCTTTGTACTGCTGGAATTTTTAACCCACATGCACTATTTTTATGACAAGGAAAAATTTAATTTCATTCTTAAAAAAAAATAAAAAATAAAAGAACACAGCAGAGGTAAACATGATTAGTAGAGATAAATTTATCTAGAGGAGCCATTTTGGAGCTCCTTAAATTCTAAACCCCACAATTATAACTTCTCTGTTTACCGATGTCTTACTTTCTCACGGTTAGAATAAAATCGATGCGGCAACTCATTTTGACAGGCTGCACGGTGTACTAAGGAGAAACGTTAGTTCTTCCCTCTGTTCTGTCTCATTTCTGCCAATTCAAGAGATACACTCCTTTGTCAGAGGCTGTCTAGGCTGAGAGGCAGACTGCACACTTGGCAGGTTTCCCTAACATTCCCCAACCAAGGCGGTCATTGTCTGGCTAAACCGAAAAGGGTCAGGTTTCTAGTGACAATGAAGCTGCGTCGGGTCTTCCTCCCACCTCACCAGCAGCCAGCTGCTTTTCTCTCCTGAGCTCAAGTGTCTTCCCTGCCCCTCCGACAGAGCTGCAAGCCTAAGGAGAGAGCTGCGGCAAGCAACGCTGGCACCTTAAATGGTCTTCATGTCTGTAATGCGGTGAGGAAATGACCCTGGAGTTACACTTCTCTATGAGTCCCCCTATTTCTTTCTTTCTTTCCTTCCTTCCTTCTTTCCTTCCTTCCTTCCTTCCTTCCTTCCTTTCCTTCCTTCCCTCCTTCCTTCCTTCCTTCCCTCCCTCCCTCCTTCCT
>NC_045443.1:972853-983893 GCF_002776525.5 Piliocolobus tephrosceles | reverse complement strand
TTTCTTTCTCTTTCTCTCTTTCTTAGAAGGAGTCTGGCTCTGTCGCAGGCTGGAGTTCAGTGGCGCGATCTCGGCTCACTGCAACCTCTGCCTCCCAGGTTCAAGCAATTCTTCTGCCTCAGCCTCCCCATTAGCTGGGATTACAGGCACATGGTGCCATGCCAGGATAATTTTTGTTTTCGTTTTGAGACAGAATTTCACTCTTGTTGCCCAGGCTGGAGTGCAATGGCATGATCTCAGCTCACTGCAACCTCTATCTCCCAGGTTCAAGCAATTCTCCTGCCTCAGCCTCCCGAGTAGCTGGGATTACAGGCATGTGCCACCACACCCGGCTAATTTTATACTTTTAGTAGAGACAAGGTTTCTCCATGTTGGTCAGGCTGGTCTCAAACTCCCGACCTCAGGTGATCCACCCACCTTGGCCTCCCAAAGTGCTGGGATTACAGGCGTGAGCCACTGTGCCTGGCCCTCTATTTTCTTTCTTGTCTCCATTTTCTTCATTCACTCCTCTGTTCGTTCACCCGTTCTTTCACATGTAGCACATGAGAGTGATCCTACTAAGATGTAAGCCAGAACCATGGCATCCTCTGCTCATAGCCCTGCACTGGCGTCTCATCTCGCTCAGAGGAAAAACCAAAGGCAAAGGCGTTACAATGGCCGACTTAGGCTTCACATGATCCATCCACCATCCTCACTATCTGTGACCTCATCTCCAGCTTCTTTCCCTGTCATTGACTCACTGCACCACACTGGCCTCCTGGCTGTCTCCTTCTTGCCTGGAATGCTCTTACTTCAGATGGCCACATAGTCTCACCTCCTTAAGTTCTTGATGCGAATATCACCAACTCAGTGGTTAGTAAGACAGTATAAATAGAAAAGAGATGGGGGCTATGGCCCAGCCCAGTGGCTCACGTCTGTAATCCCAGCACTTTGGGAGGCCGAGGCAGGTGGATCACCTGAAGTCAGGAGTTCAAGACCAGCCTGGCCAACATGGTGAAACCCCATCTCTACTAAAAATACCAAAAAAAACAAAAACCAAAAAAACAAAACTAGCTGGACACAGTGGCACATGCCTGTAATCCCAGCTACTTGGGAGGCTGAGGCTAGAGAATCGTTTCAACCTGGGAGGCGGAGGTTGCAGTGAGCAGACATCGCCCCACTGCACTCCAGCCTGGGTGACAGAGCCAGACTCCATCTCAAAAAAAAAAAAAAAAAAGAGAGAGATCAGGGCTCTAGGTGATATGGTTTGGCTCTGTGTCCCCACCCAAATCTAATCTCAAATTGTCATCCCCACGTGTGGAGGAAGGGACCTGGTGGGAGGTGACGGGATCATAGGACAGTTCCCCCGTGCTGTTTTGTGATAGTGAGGGAGTTCTCAGGAGATCTGATGGTTTTAGAAGTGGCAGTTTTGCCTGTGCTCGTCTCTCTCTCTTTCCTGCCACCGTGTGAAGAGATCTTTCCTTCCTCTTTGCCTTCCACCATGATTATAAGTTTCCTGAGGCCTCCCCAGCCATG
Source organism: Piliocolobus tephrosceles (assembly GCF_002776525.5). NCBI lineage: Eukaryota > Metazoa > Chordata > Mammalia > Primates > Cercopithecidae > Piliocolobus > Piliocolobus tephrosceles. The sequence continues at coordinate 982,378 of NC_045443.1, read as the reverse complement.
CAGAACTGTGAGTCAATTAAACCTCTTTTGTTTATAGATTACCCAGTCTCAGACTGAAAACGGACTGAGCCCTGTATGGTTTAGTTACTTTACCTATCACACTATTAGAGTTTGGGTAGAACACTAGGGCCCTGCAAAAGAGAACAAAAGGAACAATCAGCGACCTAAGAGTAAAACAAGGAGGTTGTGGTGTTGTTGAAGCCGAGAAAGGAGCTTGAAGAAAAGCAGAGTTCCCAGCTATGGCGAATGCTGCTGAGAGGTCTGGTAGTAGAAATGAGTGCAGATTCATAGGTTCGAGCAATAAGCAAGCTATATAGTGTTGAGAAACATGACAAAATCCATTTTTCAGTGAAGGGATGGGAACAGAAGCAACATAGCGTAACCGAGAATTCACAGTTTTTTCTTTTTTTTTTTTTTTTTTGAGACGGAGTCTCGCTCTGTCGCCCAGGCTGGAGTGCAGGGGCTGGATCTCAGCTCACTGTAAGCTCCGCCTCCGGGGTTTACGCCATTCTCCTACCTCAGCCTCCCGAGTAGCTGGGACTACAGGCGCCGCTACCTCGCCCGGCTAGTTTTTTGTATTTTTTAGTAGAGACGGGGTTTCACTGTGTTAGCCAGGATGGTCTCGATCTCCTGACCTTGTGATCCGCCCGTCTCGGCCTCCCAAAGTGCTGGGATTACAGGCTTGAGCCACCGCGCCCGGCATTTCACAGTTTTTTCTAAGAGATATTTACATTATTCCCTTCTCTCTCTCTTTTTTTCTCACTCCCTGAGTTTCTCATTTCCTACTTAGCCTTTTAGAAATGCAAAGATAACCTTTTACTTCCCCTTCACCAGACACACCACAGGGCAAGTTCATCTAACTGTGCTTCCCGATCGACCTCTCCTGGAGAACTAACAGTCCATTGGCCGACCAAAGTGTGCTCACAATGGAACTGTCACTCTCCAGGAGGTTGACCAGAGAAATAGCAGTCAAAAAGCATGCCCACTACTCTCTCCCACTTGGAGAGTTTTCAGTCTAGTAAGATGCCAGCAGTCACCAGCGCAGCTGCCCAGTAGATAAGGCCCTACCTTGCTTGCTTCCTCCCCTGCCTTTTAAAAGTGCCTGCTTTCTGCTTCAAAAGAGAAGTGTACGTTTAAAGGCAGGATGCCTGTACCTCTTCCCCTAAGCTAGCTTTGGAAATAAATCACTTTCTTTCTACCAGACCTCACTCTTGTTAGTTGAACTCTGCAAGCAGAGTGACTGACTTGCACTTCAGTTCCAGTAGGAACAGGAGGAAGGGGAATGGAAGGCGAAGGAGGAGCGTGTAAAGAAGACTTAACTCTTCCAAGAAGGTTGCCTCTGAAGAGATCAGAGACAAGAAAGGCTCCTGGAGAGAGACGAGAAGTCAAAGAGGACAGACACATGTAAATAGTGGTAGATGGAGTGAAATTAAAGACACAGGAAAGGAAAGGGATAATCAAAGAAGCCAAGTCCTTGAGAAGGTGAGAGAAGATGACGTCAGGGACACGGGTGCAGGAAGAGAAAGATTTATCACAAAGTCAATGAAGCCAAAGACTTAGGGCTCCTCTCTTACATGGGCCATCTTTCAACACTGACATTTTATTTATAATTTTATGTTCTTTTTCTTAAAGAGGTCCCTCGAGTTATGTAGGTTTCAGGCCCCCACAAAACATGGTTCTGTCCCTGTGTGGAGGGACTGGCCTTTGATAGGAAGAGAGCTGCCCCAGTGTTTCTCAAACTTGAGTGATGACAGGAAAGCAACCCCAGAAAGTCTAACCGATAGAGAAATATAACAGAGGAACCCCAGGCATTGGTGTCCCTCTGTTTGAGAACCACTGGTCTGCTTGAGACATTTGCACACCTGATTGGGAACCCCAAGACCTGAGGTCTATGTCTGACTTTACCTGTACCATGGAAAGGGCCGGCTTCCTGGGCAAGCGGCCTATAAAGGGCCAGAGTTCTCACGCCTGGTTTACTGCTGTGCTGTCACTGTCCTGCAATTCCTCACAGTAATTGAACAAGGGGTCCCACATTTTCCTTTTGTAAATAGGCCCTTCTGTAAATGGGCCCTGTAAATTCTGTAACTGGTCCTGGTCAAACATTATGATTTAGTAGGTCTTATTTTGTGACCCTGGGCAAGATATTTGACTTTAAAAAAAAAATTGAGCTGGTGGGGCATGGTGGCTCACGCCTGTAATCCCAGCACTTTGGGAGGCCAGGGCGGGTGGATCTTCTGAGGTCAGGAGTTCGAGACCAGCCTGGCCAACATGGTGAAACTCCGTCTCTCCTAAAGATACAACAACTTAGCCGGGCGTGGTGGCAGCTCCTGTAGTCCCAGCTACTCGGGAGGCTGAGGCAGGAGAATTGCTTGAACCCAGGAGGCGGAGGTTGCAGTGAGCCGAGATCTCACCACTGTATTCCAGCCTGGGCAACAGGGTGAGACTCCGTCTCAAAAAAAAAAAAAAAAAAAAATTAGCCAGCGTGGTAGTACACACCTGTAATCCCAGTTACTCAGGAGGCTGAGCCTATAATCCCAGCTACTCGGGAGGCTGAGGCAGGCGAATGGCCTGAACCCGGGAGGCGGAGCTTGCAGTGAGCTGAGATCCGGCCACTTCACTCCAGCCTGGGCGACAGAGTGAGACTCCATCTCAAAAAAAAAAAAAAGAAAATTGCTCTATGTCTGGGAGCGGTGGCTCACCCCTGTAATCCCAGCACTTTGCAGGGCCAAGTCAGGAGGATCACTTGAGCCCAGGAGTTTGAGACCAGTCTGAGCAACACAGGAAGACCCCCGCTCTACAAATAATTTAAAAGTTAGCCAGGCATGGCGGCACGTGCTTGTGGTGCCAGCTACTTAGGAGACTGAGGTGGGAGGATGGCATGTGCCTGGGAGGTCGAGGCTGCAGTGAGCTGTGATTATACCACTTCACTCTAGCCTGTGCAACAGAGCAAGACCCTATCTCAAAAAAAAAAAAAAAAAAAAAAAAAGGCCGGGCGTGGTGGCTCATGCCTGTAATCCCAGCAGTTTGGGAGGCTGAGGTGGGTGGATCACGAGGTTAGGAGATCAAGACCATCCTGGCTAACATGGTGAAACCCCGCCTCTACTAAAAATACAAAAAATTAGCCGGGCGTGGTGGCGGCACCTGTAGTCCCAGGTACTTGGGAGGCTGAGGCAGGAGAATGGCATGAACCAGAGAGGTGGAGCTTGCAGTGAGCCGAGACCGCACCACTGCACTCCAGCCTGGGCAACAGAGCGAGACTCCGTCTCAAAAAAAAAAAAAACAAAACTGAGATATAATTAACATACCATAAATACTTGAGCTATTTGTGCCTGTTTCCTCGTCTTCAAGAAACCATAGTAAATCTCCCTTCCCGGGTAGGTGGTGTGACAGTGAATGCAAGTTGTCAATGAAAGACATGGAAACTTCTGTGAGCCCCTCCTGGGAGGTGTTTTCTGCCATGAGGCGAGTGCTCACACGTGTTGCCTACCCCTGCTTATCGTGCCTGGGCTTCTTGCAGCTGCTGATGAAGCTTTCTATTCTTAACCCACTCTGACATGCTTTTTTCTTTCTTCCTTTTAACACCCAACAACCTTTGCCAAAGGAGACCTAAGTACATTGATCACATCATACTCTTTCCCAAGCTGTCTCTGCTCGCTCGCGTTTGAGTCTGTCGGTGATTCGCCTACATAGAAGGCACAGCTGATACACATTCAAGACAGGAGAGGGCAAGGTAAGTGCTTTGGGTTCCCTTCTTTTAATGAGAATGCTAAGACCTACACCTCAGCAGAGCTGGCAAGAAGAGGAAAAAAAGAAAGGGAGGATCGCTTCTAACATTTGCAAGGCCCAAGGCACAGATGAAGAAACTCTAGACTTGATATTTAAAATTTATAAATTAAGCAAGCAAATTGTTGACATGTTATAGTCTTCTACCTTGACAAATATGTTGTCATAATGTTGACCAGGATTAAATTTAGAAGTTTGGATCTCCTTGGAGTTCTTACAGGAACACAATTGTGTGAGGTGAGCCAGACTCTGGTCCTCTCCACTTCTTTTCCCATCCTTGGCTCAAAAAATGTTAGGGGATGATAGAGAAGTAGCCACAGAGGGCCAGAAGACATAGAGGATAAAAAAAACTTTCAAATTTTTCCAGGGTCGGTGGCTAAATGCCTGTAATCCCAGCACTTTGGGAGGCTGAGGTGGAAAGCTCGCTTGAGTCCAGAGTTCAAGACCAGCTTGGGCAACATAATGAGACCCCCCCCCCTCGTCTCAGTCTTTACAAAAAAAGTAAAAAAAAAATATCCAGGAAGGCTGGCATGTGCCTGTAGTCCTAGCTACCCAGGAGGCTGAGGTACGAGGATCATTGCATGAGTCCAGGAGGTTGAGGCTGCAGTGAGCCATGACTGCACCACCACACTCCCTCCTGGATGACAGAGAGAGAGACTCTGTATTAACAAAAAGAAAAAAAGGCCGGGTGTGTTGGCTCATACCTGCAATCCCAGCACTTTGGGAGGCAGAGGCAGGTGGATCACCTGAGGCTGGGAGTTCAAGACCAGCCTGGCCAACATGGTAAAACCCCGTCTCTACTAAAAATACAAACCTTAGCTGGGCATGGTGTTGCATGCCTGTAATCCCAGTTACTAGGGGGTGCTGAGGCAGGAGGATCATTCGAACCTGGGAGGCGGAGGTTGCAGTTAACCAAGATCGTGCCACTGCTCTCTAGCCTGGGCAACAGAGTGAGACTCCATCTCAAAAAAAAAAAAAAAAACAAGAGGCCAGGTGCAGTGGTTCATGCCTGTAATCCCAGCACTTTGGGAGGTCAAGGTGAGAGGTTCGCTTGAGCCCAGGAGTTTGAGACCAGCTTGGGCATCATAGTGAGATCCCATTTCTATTAAATATTAGAAGAAAAGAACTTCCAAGTCTCATCCTTGAATTGAGCTGAGCTTGCGAAGGCATCCTAGTTTTTATTACTAATTTTATTATGGTTCAGATGTTTGCCCTCTCCAAATCTTACATTGAAATGTGATTCCCAATGCTGGGCCAATGTGGGGCCTGGTGGGAGGTGACTTGATCTGGAAGTGGATGGATCCTTCATTAATGGCTTAGCGCCATCCCCTTGGTGGTGAGTTCTCACTCAGTTAATTCATGAGAGATCGGTTATTTAAAAGTCTAGGACTTCCCTACTTTCCCTCTTGCTCTCGCTCTGGACATGTGACATGATGCTGGCACTGTGCTTTGTGTACAACCTGCAGAACCGTGAGCCAGTTAAACCTCTTTTGTTTATAAAGTACCCAGTCTTGGGTATTTCTTTTTATTATTTTTTTCTTTATTTTATTTATAATTTTGAGACCCGGTCTCACTCTTGCTCAGGCGGGAGTGACAGCTCAGAGCTGCCGTAACAGCTCACCGTAGCCTCGACCTCCCAGGTTCAAGGGATTCTTCCACCTCAGCCTCCCAAAGTGCTAGGATTACAGGCATGAACCACCGTGGCCAGCCTCAAGTTTTTTTTGTGTGTTTTGTTTGTTTGTTTGAGATAGAGTCTTGCTCTGTTGCCCAGGCTGGAGTGCAGTGGCACAATCTTGGCTCACTGCAACCTTCACCTCCCGGGTTCAAGCGATTCTCCTGCCTCAGCCTCCCAGGTAGCTGGGATTACAGGTGTGCACCACCACGCCCGGCTAGTTTTTCTTTTTTTAGTAGAGACAGGGTTTCACCATGTTGGCCAGGCTGGTCTCAAACTCCTGACCTCATGATCCGCCCACCTCAGCCTCCCAATGTTCTGGGATTACAGGCGTGAGCCACCACACCCCACCTTAAAGTATTTCTTTATAGAAACACAAGAGTGGACTAACACAGTCATCATTGTAGGGATCCGTTTCCTAATCTTAGAAAAGACTAAGTGTTATGTTAGTACCATGAGCCCAGCAGGAATGCTGGGGTCAGCTGAAGAAAGTGCTCAGGTGTGCACTCTACACCATGCCCTGCACACCACCTGGCTCAGCCTCCTGCACCCTGAAGTCCTTCCAGGAATGCCTGCCCAGCAGCACCAGGCCCCTTGCAGGACAGAAGAGCAGGACCAAAGCAAAGGTATGAGAAGGAAAGGAATGGCAGGCAGTGTCCAAGAACGGGTCCCGAAACACGATTATTTTCCAAGCATTCTACAGGTGATTTTCACTGACGTTGCCAATACTTACAGATGGGTTTCGGTGCTTGCTATCTGAACATGAGTTGCAAGTTGTGAGCCTAGCATTTCCACAAGAACTTGTGTGGAGAAAAGCAGTGACTCTGGGCGACTCTGAGGGTATCTCCAGAGTTTCCACCATGATGAGATTGACTTTAGCTGGATATTAGGTTACTATTGTTACAGGCAGATTGGTAAACACAACCTAGTTGCCTTGCTTTCTCGTGTTTGTGTCAAAGAAGTAATGACGGGAAAGGGAGCTGCTGGGGAACATCTCACTGCCAGGTGAAAAGAACCTTTCTGAGAATAAAGCCAAGACAGAATAAAGCAGGGCCCTTCGAGTCAGGAGGACACGGAGCACAAGTGCACAATCTGATGACCATCGCCCCAGCCTCGTCTGAAGCTTAGGCGCTCTAATACTGAGAGCCAAATACATTCCTCTCCTGCTTTTTTTTTTTTTTTTGGTGGGGAGCAGGGGTAGGCTTAAATTAGTTTAAGTTAGTTTTCTGGCACTTGAAACTGAGAAAGTCCTGACTAGCCTCCGGAATAAGGCTCCCTAAGCATGAACAGATTGAGAGGAGTTGAAGAGCGCAGGGAAGGTCCTCCCAAGTCACCACCGGTCTGTGAATGTAGCTTAAGCTAGCTCTATCACTTTGAATAAGAACAGATTTGGCCGAGCGTGGTGGTTCACGCCTGTAATCCCAGCACTTTGGGAGGCCGAGGCGGTTGGATCACAAGGTCAGGGGTTCGTGACCAGCCTGACCAACATAGTGAAACCCCATCTCTACTAAAAATACAAAAATTATCTGGACATAGTGGCACACGCCTATAATCCCAGCTACTCAGGAGGCCGAGGCGGGAGAATCGCTTGAACCCGGGAGGCGGAGGTTACAGTGAGCCAAGATCGCGCCACTGTACTCCAGCCTGGGAGACAGAGAGAGACTCTGTCTCAAAAAAACAACAAAAACAAAACAAAACAAAACAAACCAAGAATGGATTCTTCTGTCCTGGGACTCTGGATGAACACTGTACTGGAGGATTAGGTAAGCCACTCTTCCTAATCCCCATCTCCCTTACACCACTACCCGCCAACCACCATCACCAAACTGTCTATTCCCCGTGACATACACACACCCACAGCTGCCTGAATTTCTCCAGCATGTTAAGTGAGGAAAACAAAGAAAACTATATATATGTACATGTCCACCAGCCAGCTGACAGTAAGACTGTTTCTGTACTGACTCTCAGGATAGAGGACATACTGTCTTAATTACATATTCACACACAAATACTAGGTGTAGGCATTAACATAGATACTGTAGCAGATGCCAGGAAGTAGAAAACTGTTCCTTCCTTCAAGGAGTTTATGAAGTTAATTGGGAGATAAAAACCTGTGAAAGGAAAATGAAAAGTCAGCACCCCAATTCATTCTGCAGAAAGAAAAAAAATAAAACTGAAAGCTGAGTCATGCAAGAAGCAGCCTTTCCTTTTGTTCCTACGCAGAAAGCTACAGAGAAAAGGCTAAAGACCTCCACAGGTAGCTATTCCATGTTCACCTTATCTTACATACAGTGCCAACTTACTGAGCATCAGACGAACAAATAATTGACTGTTCCCCTACCTGCTCCTTTTTCTTGCAACATATGGATCACCACACCCTCCTCGTTTCTCTCCAGCCCACTTTTCCCTTTTAAATATTGAAGACTTCAAAATCATCTTTGGAGAAAGACATAGACCACAGACTGTTTCTGAGACTCCATGTTTTTTTCTTCTGAGCATTTCCTTAACCTTGGCAAAATAAACTTCTAAATTGATTGAGACCTTTCCCAGACACTTTTTGATTTACAAACCTAAATACTATACCTAGAAAGTTAAATATGTGTGTGTGTGTGTGTGTGTGTGTGTGTGTGTGTGTATGTATGTATGTGTATATAAGCACTTTTGAAGATAGTTTCACAGTTTGGCAGTTCCTCAAAAAGTAACATGGGATAACTATTTGATCCAACAATTCCACTTCTAGGTATTTGCTTAAGAGCAATGAAACACATGCCCACACAAAAACGTGTACGCGAGTGTTCGCAGCAGTACTGGTCACAGTAGCCAAAAGGCAGAAACAAGCCAGATGTCTATCAGCCAAGGCATGGATAAACAGAATGTGGTGTACCCAAAAAACAGAGTGTCACTCAGCAGGATTTTATTCATGCAAAGGAAGAAAACATTGTGGTATAATAAGATAACTCAAGAGTACAGTAGGGGGATTTAGTTAATGATACTTTATTGTGTGTTTCAAAATAGCGAGGAGACATTTGTAATGCTCCAACATTAAAAAAAAGATTGGCTGGGCGCGGTGGCTCACACCTGTAATCCCAGCACTTTGGGAGGCTGAGGTGGGCGGATCACAAGGTCAGGAGATCGAGACCATCCTGGCTAACACGGTGAAACCCCATCTCTACTAAAAATATGAAAAAAAATTAGCCGGGCGTGGTGGCGGACACCTGTAGTCCCAGCTACTCAGGAGGCTGAGGCAGGAGGATGGCGTGAAACCAGGAGGCGGAGTTTGCACTGAACCGAGATCGCGCCACTGCACTCAAGCCTGGGCGACCAAGCTAGATTCCGTCTCTAAAAAAAAAAAAAGATTAATGAGGTTGGGGGCAGTGGCTCATGCCTGTAATCCCAGCACTTTTGGAGGCTGAGATGAGAAGATCACTTGAAGCTAGGAGTTTGAGACTAGCCTGGGCAACATAGCAAGACCCCATCTATACAGATAAAAAAATTAGCTTGATGTGGTGATGAATGCCTGCAATCGGGAGGCTGAGGTGGGAGGATTGGTTGAGCCCAGAAGGTCGAGGCTACAGTGAGCCATGATTGTGCCACTGCACTCCAGCCTGGGTGACAGAGCAATACTCTGTCTCAAAAGAAAAGAAAAGAAGAAATGAAAAGATGAATGTTTGAGGTGATGACTAGCCCAATTACCCTGAGTTGATCATTACACATTGTATACAAGTATTAAAATATCACAGATACCCCCAAAATATGTATAACTAATATAGATGTAACTTTTTAGGCTGGGTGTGGTGACTCACACCTGTAATCCCAGCACTTTGGGAGGCTGAGACAGGCGGATCACTTGAGGTCAGAAGTTCGAGACCAGCCTGCCCAACATGGTGAAACCCCATCTCTACCAAAAAGACAAAAATTAGCTGGGCGTGGTGGAATGACCTGTAATCCCAGCTACTCAGGATGCTGAGGCAGGAGAATCTTTTGAACCCAGGAAGCAGCGGTTGTGGTGAGCTGAGATTGCTCCACTGCACTCCAGCCTGGGCCACAGAGTGAGACTCCCTCTCAAAAAA
>NC_045443.1:956705-972753 GCF_002776525.5 Piliocolobus tephrosceles | reverse complement strand
AAAATAAAATAACAACAAAAAAAGATAAGATAAATCAAAATTTCCATTTGCTAAAAAAAAAAAAAAAAAAAAAAAATAGACAGCCAGGCGCAGTAGCTCACGCCTATAATCCCAGCACTTTGGGAGGCTGAGGCAGGCGGATCATGAGGTCAGGAGTTCAAGACCAGCCTGACCAATATGATGAAGCCCCGTCTCTACTAAAAATACAAAAATTAGCCAGGTGTGGTGGTGCACGCCTATAATCCCAGCTACTCAGGAGGCTGAGGCAGGAGAATTGCTTGGAGCCTGGAGACAGAGGTTGCAGTGAGCTGAGACTATGCCACTGCACTCCAGCCTGGGCAACAGAATGAGAGCGAGACTCGGTCTCAAAAACAAAAAAAAAAAAAAAAAAAAAAAAAAAGAAAAGAAAAGAAAAAGAAAATATATTTGGTCTTTGTTTGTGCTTCCTGGCACGGAGCTCCTGAAACCCTTGTGATGGGGGATTGGAGTGTCTTCTGTTGTTCATAATGAACTTCTTTCAGCCATATCTGAGTTTGTACTAACGAGATGCCTCTTGCTGGTGGGAGGTGGGTGTTGATAACTTCACCGTGGAAGCTGGTTGCTGACCCTCGATTACAGGGTTTCACCCTCACCTTCCACCTCCGGCCTCCAGGGAGGGCAGAAGGGCTGGAGATCTAGTTCCCAATCAGCAATGGCCAACGATTTAATCCATCACGCCCATGTAATGAAACCTCCATAAAACCCCCACACGGCAGGGCTCGGAGAACTTTTGGGTTGGTGAACACATTAAAGTGCTGGGAGGAGGGTGCCCTGGAGAGGGCAGGGAAGCTCCACCCTAATGAATATGAGTTTCTGCTTGGAATGGTCAAAATGTTGAGGAATTAAATAGGGGTGGTGATTGCATGACTTTGTGAACACACTAAAAACCACTGAATTGTACACTTAAAACCATTTTTTTAAAGGCAAGGGGAAAGAGTATGACACAGTTCGATATGAAAGATTATCCCGCCCGCTCTCCGCATAGAGCCATGTCTTGTGAAGAGGGCACCGTAATGACAGACAGTAGAAATGACAGCTTCCAGTTTACTGATAGTGACTTCCAAGTAAGAGTGGCTATTTTCAGGCTATTGCCTTTGTTTAGCGCAACACAAAAATCAAGTATTTCTCTCTTAATCACATAGCAAATCCTTTCCAATTCCCAACAGTCACTTTCCTCTTAGTCTTATATTACAGTTGCAGGAAATCATTTGTTATTTTAGACTTAAAAATATATATATGCGAGATGGCTGGGCATGATAGCTCACACCTGTAACCCTAACACTTTGGGAGGCCAAGGTGGGCAGATTGCTTCAGCCCAATTGTTCAATATGTGCCTGGCAACATGGTGAAACCCCATCTCTATGAAAAATGCAAAAACTAGCCAGGGGTGGTGGCATGAGCCCGTAGTCCCAGCTACTTGGGAGGCTGAGTCAGGAGGATTGCATGAGCCTGGGAGTCAAGGCTGCAGTGAGCCAAGATGGTGTGGGGAGCGGGAGGAAGAGACTGATCTCATGGAACTGGGAAGAGTGAAACATGAAAGCAGGAAAAACCATCATAAAGGCATCTTCTCAAATCATTCACTGGGGGCAACTGGCAGTCTCTCTCTGGGCCTTCTGGGGAGCCATACAGAATGACCTCAGAATGATCCACCTGACGACAGGAAGGACTGGTTCCTGTCCCCACTGGTCAAGGTTTGCCCCATGGACACGCTTGCACGGGTGAGTAGTGGGTTTTGCATGCGTTCACCACCTCAGTCTTCAAGTTCTGGGACAGAACACAGGAATTATGCTCAAGAAAAGTAGGTTGCCGGCCGAGTGCAGTGGCTCATGCCTGTAATCCCAGCACTTTGGGAGGCCAAGGTGGGTAGATCACCTGAGGTCAGGAGTTCGAGACCAGCCTGGCCAACACGGTGAAACCCTGTCTCTACTAAAAATACAAAATTTAGCCAGGCGTAGTGGTGGGCACCTGTAATCCCAACTACTCAGGAGGCTGAGGCAGGACAATTGCTTGAACCCAGGAGGCAGAGGTTGTAGTGAGCCAAGATTGAGCCACTGCACTCCAGCCTGGGTGACAAAGTAAGACTCTGTCTCAAAAAAAAAAAAAAAAAAAAAAGAAAAAAGAAAAGTCAGTTGCCTCAACAGTGGCTGGACTGAAAGGTTAATTTTAACAACCTTGATAGTTTAAACTTCTTTAATAATTTAAGAAACATTACAGACAATGAATGCTAAGAGCTGAATGAAAGAAAGGACTCGCTCTAGGCTGAGGAGGTAGGCGTCATAAATGAGGTAAAACTTAGATTTGCAATATTAACCTATGTAATAGTTACCCGGTTTAATTCTCATATTTATTTAAATATATGTTAACAGGCCGGGCACAGTGGCTCAGGCCTGTAATCCCAGCACTTTGGGAGGCCGAGGCGGGTGGATCACAAGGTCAGGAGATGGAGACCATCCTGGCTAACATGGTGAAACCCTGTCTCTACTAAAAATACAAAAAATTAGCCGGCAGGCGTGGTGGTGGGCACCTGTAGTCCCAGCTACTCAGGAGGCTGAGGCAGGAGAATGGCATGAACCCAGGAGGCGGAGCTTGCAGTGAGCCGAGATGGCGCTACTGCACTCCAATATGGGTGACAGAGCGAGACTCCGTCTCAAAATAAATAAATAATAAATAAATAAATAAATACATAAATATATGTTGCTTATGCATTGCTTACAATTTTTGTAATTACTTTTCCTTCCACAACAAGGAAACTAAAAACATGTAAATATAAAAGAAATTAAGCCTGGGAAAGGACAGTCTCTTCAACAAATGGTGCTGGGGAAACTGGATACCTACAAGAAGAGAATGAAGTTGAACTCTTACCTTTCTGCATTTACAAAAATTAGCTCTAAATAGATCAAAGATCTAAAACTATAAATGTAAGCACTACAACTCTTAGAAACTCTTAGAAGAATTAGCATAACATTTTTATGACATTGGGTTTGGTGATGATGTCTTGCATATGACACCAAAATCACAGAAAAGAAAACAAAAAATAGGGCCGGGCACGGTGGTTCACGCCTGCAATCCCAGCACTTTGGGAGGCCAAGGAGGGCAGATCATGAGGTCAGGAGTTCGAGACCAGCCTGACCAACATAGTGAAACCCTGTCTCTACTAAAAATACAAAAAATTTAACATGGTGGCGGGTGCCTGTAATCCCAGCTACTCTGGAGGCTGAGGCAGGAGAATCGCTTGAACCTGGGAGGCGGAGGTTGCAGTGAGTCGAGATCGTGCCACTGCACTCCAGCCGGGTGACAGCGCAAGACTTCATCTCAATAAATAAATAAATAAATTTAAATGTCTATCATAAAGAAAATATGCAGATGGCCAATAAGCACATAAAAGACGTTCAACTTCATTAGTCATTAGAGAAATGCAAATTTAAAACACAATGAGATACCACTTTATAATCATTAGGATGGCTTTTTTTTTTTTTTTTTTTTTTTAAACACACCACAAGGCCGGGCGCGGTGGCTCAAGCCTGTAATCCCAGCACTTTGGGAGGCCGAGACGGGCGGATCACGAGGTCAGGAGATCGAGACCATCCTGGCTAGAGATCGAGACCATCCTGGCTAACACAGTGAAACCCCGTCTCTACTAAAAAAATACAAAAACTAGACGGGCGAGGTAGCGGGTGCCTGTAGTCCCAGCTACTCCGGGAGGCTGAGGCAGGAGAATGGCGTGAACCCGGGAGGCGGAGCTTGCAGTGAGCTGAGATCCGGCCACTGCACTCCAGCCTGGGCGACAGAGCGAGACTCCGTCTCAAAAAAAAAAAAAAAACACCACAAAATCAAAAGCTGGTAAAGATGTATAGAAGCTAGAACACTTGTGCACTGCTGGTAAGAATGCAAAATGGTGCAGCTGCTGTGGAAAGCAGTTTGGCAGTTCCTTAAAAGATTAAACACAGAATTACTATTTCATCCAGCAGTTTTACTCCTGGGGACACACCTCCAAATAATTGAAAACAGGGACTAAAACAGATACCTGCATGCCATGTTCATAGCAGCATTATATCCACAATGTGTAACAGCAGCCAAAAGTTAGAAACAACCCAAATGTCCATCAATAGAGGAGTGGATAAACAAAATGTGGTATACACTTAGAATAGAATATGATTCAGCCTTACAAAGGAATGAAGCTTTGATACATGCTACATGAATAAACCTTGAAAACGTTATGCTCAGTGAAATAAGCCAGCAACATATTTCACAAAGGACAAAGATTGCATGGTTCCACTTATCTGAGGTAGAATAGGCAAATTCTTAGAGACAGAAAGGAAATGAGAGGTTACCAGGGGCTGAGGGTTACTCAGCTACTCAGTAGGCTGAGGCAGGAGGATTGCTTGAGCCCAGGAGTTTGAGTTCAGCCTGGGCAACATAGTGAGACCCTGTCTGTAATAAAAAACAAAACCAAAAATAAAACCTTTTTTAAAGGTAAATGTTGATATGTATGTTTTGCCACAATAAGGAAGGAAGGAGGGAGGAAGGACAGAAGGAGGAGAGGGAAGGAAGAAAGAAGGAAGAAAGAAAGGGAGGAAAGAAGAAAGCAAGGAAAGAAAGAAGGAAGGAGAGAGAGAGGGAAGGAAGGAAAGAAGGAGGGAAGGAAGGAAAACAGTACTGAAAATACTCTAAAGGGACCTCTTCGACAACATCCAGGGCAACCTGTATCATCTTAATTGTATGAGGCAATGTTTAAGGGCCTTTGGGAAAGGAAACAAAGTGGATTTATGAGCTGGACAGGTCATTGTCATCTGTACATCACATGGGGCATTTCTAGCTAGGGCACCTGCTAGTGACAATGCCTTGAGAAAGTGGTTTCGGGTTGTCAGTTGGCTGGGGTTACTCTGAAATCGAACCCTACAAGGGTTAGCTTTCCTTTTGATTTGTTTGTGTGGCTCCTCTTTCACTGCTGTGAGCCAAGGCCAAGGCCAGATCACCACCTGGCACCCAAGGATACAAGAGGGACTTGGATCCACGATCACAGCATCTCTTCAGCTCCTGTCCCAGGTTACTAGAGTCCACACACTGATCCGTGCCTGTTGTCATCTTTGCTTGCTTGTTTGTTTTGTTTTGTTTTTGAGATGGAGTCTCTCTCTGTCACCCAGGCTGGAGTACAGTGGCATGATCTCAGCTCACTGCAAACTCTGCCCACCAGGTTCAAGTGATTCTCCTGCCTTAGCCTCCCAAGTAGCTGGGATTACAGGCATGTGCCACCACACCCGGCTAATGTTTGCATTTTTAGTAGGGACGGGGTTTCACCATGTTGGCCAGGCTGGTCTCGAACTCCTGACCTCAAATTATTCATCCACCTCAGCCTCCCAAAATGCTGGGATTTCAGGCGTGAGCCACCTGGCCCGGCCCATCTTTGCTTTCAAAACTTCAGTCTTGGAGCGCTTTGAGGCATTTTTCTCCAGAGGCGCTGAATGGGGTTTCCAGAATTGTTTTTTGGGTTCTTCCTGTTTAGCACCCGTTGTGATTACCCTCACAGCAAAGTCACAACAAAAGGTTTTTCCTTCCAGTTTATTTTGGCCGTGGCATGCAACTACCTTCAGTTAGTTTGCAGCCCTGAGTGAACCCAAGTGCTTGCTCCACGCTCTTCCTCATTCTTCCTCACTCAGAGCACCCTCGCAGGACACAGAAAGTGCCTGTCCCCACAGACACCACACATCAACGCTTGTGGCTTATGGCAGGCACGCCTGCACTTGGCACTATTTCCCCTGAGAACTTCCTGCTTGTTCTTTTTCTTCTTTTTCATGGTTCTTCAAGGCTTTGTCTTTCTCTGGTTGCATACGTTGGGGAAAAATTTACATCTCTCTTTCCAAGGCTTACAACTGGGCAAGATCTCAGATTTATTACCGTTTTTGGAGAATTACATGCCCACGAGCAAGTTTGAGAAAGGCTCTCTGAAAAAGGTTCCCTTGCCAAAATTTAATTTTGAAGTCTGTCCTCGTGAAGGGTTTTTTTTTTTTTTAAATTGAGATTTAAAAACACATAACATTTACCATTTTAACCATTTTTACGTGTATAGTATTAGGTCAGGCACGGTGGCTCACCCCTGTAATCCCAGCACTTTGGGAGGCTGAGGCGGGTGAATTGCCTGAGGTCAGGGTTGCGAGACCAGCCTGGCCAATATGGTGAAACCCCATCTCTACTAAAAATACAAAAATTAGCGTGGCATGGTGGCAAACACAGTTACTCAAGAGAATGAGGTAGGAGAAGCACTTGAACCCGGGAGGCGGAGGTTGCAGTGAGCTGAGATCAGGCCACTGCACTCCAGCCTGAGCGACAAGAGCGAGACTTTGTCTCAAAAAAAAAAAAAAAAAAAAAAAAAAAAAAAAAAAAAAAAAAAAAAAGCATCTTAGTTGTAGCAAAATTGAAAATTGCTTGGGATTCCCACTCCCTCTTCCTCTTTCCAGCCATCCCATTCTATTTCACCTTCTTCCTATGCATTTTTCAAGCCCCAACCCCTACTGAACAATTGGTAGGAGTTGTCAAAGTGGGCACGTTTCAAAGGCAAGTACAGTGCACTCTTTAAACCTAACACAGGCGTCGACAGGAGTGGAAACCTGTAAACCTCGTGGTGAGAAAATAGTCCCTCCCATCCCCTTTACACCGAGCCGCCACGTGTCCCAGAGGAAAGAAACCGGAGTGTAATGGAACCGTCAAGAGCACACAGCCTCGGTCTACAGTCTGTGACAGAGGGAATGAAGACTGTGAGGACATATGTAAAAATCACACATTTTCCAAGACAGAACTTAAAAACAAAAAGGTTAGAGCATCTTGGTATACTTGACTGACAATCGTCTGTCATTGCTCTGACTAAATGAGCGTCCTGCCCCTGTCCCATCTGTGTGAGCTGAACTTCTTCCCAGACGTGTTAGTCCTGCTGTGCTCACACCGTGGGCTGGAGGATTCTGAAGAGTTTACTCCACCCAAACCTGCGAGGATGGAGTTCTCTTTATCAGACAGGTACGGTCTGAGTTCCAGGCCATTTATTTGTATTCTTCTTATTATTATTATTTTAGAGTCCTGGTCTCGTTCTGTTGCGCAGGCTGGAGGGCAAAGGCATGGTTATAGCTCACCTGCAGCCTTGATCTCCTGGGTTCCAAAGATCCTCCTGCCTCAGCCTCCCAAGTAGCTGGGACTCCAGGTATGCACCACCACATCTGGTTAATTTATTTTATTTTTTGCAGAGAAAGGGGGTCTCACTGTGTCACTCAGGTTGCTCTTGAACTCTTGGCCTCAAGTGATCCTCCCACCTCAGCCTCTCAAAGCGCTGGGATTACAGGATGTGCCACCATGCCCGACTATTTGCATTCTTAGTGTGTGCATGGTTCAAGGCTGTATTGGATACTAGATTCCTCCCCTGGCTTCCCAGCATAACTGTGTATCTTTGAAAAGTGGCTGTGCTTCTGAGAATACTCAGAATGAAAGGAGAGGAGCGGGACTGGTCCCCACGCTCAGAGCCCCGTCTTTAGCTGCTATGCCAACAATGGAAGTATTATTCTTATCCCTCCCTTAGCAGGACCCATTGTTCTGTGGTTACAACAGGAGTGAGATAAACAGCAGCTGCGAGGACCCTGCCCTTCCTCCCTCCAGGCCTGGGCACTGAACCTGAGGAGCCTGGCCTTATTAGCACAGAGGGCTCTGACGGTTCTTGAAGGACAGAGGTGATGAAGATGGGGCCATGAGACTCACTTTTTACCGACAAAATGTCGTCCGTAAGGATAACAGGGGAAGGCTGAGATGTTCCAACAACTGTTTTCCCTACAACCATTTCCTGTATTCTGGCGTAGCAAATAAGTAGAGAAACGACATGATATGTGACACAGTGAGACCCCCTTCTCTACGAAAAATAAAATAACATTTTTATATTACATATATATATTTGCATTTGCCAAGTCTTTGAGTCAATTTTCAAGTTTTTTTCATTTTTTTCTTCTCTTGATTTTTGTGGTTCTTTCGTGTGCCTTGAGCCATCAGATCCCCTACGGTATGCAGCCGATTCTCATTTTCCATACGGTTACTGTAAATACTGAAGTGTTGCTCCTCGGGGAAACACAGGGTGAGGTTCCTGTGAGCCTCTGATCACATGTCTCATCAACCAATCAATTACGTGTGTTTGTGTTTAAAGGTAATTATTATATATTGTTGATTCATTAACATTAGATCCATGGCCAACAGCACTGTAACTCACGCCGGAATGAAGCTCATTTAACACACATATTTTCTCCGTAAGACGTATTACAGCTTTCTTGCCCTTAGGAATGGGCGACAGCACTTCAGCACTATGCTTGGGGACCATTTTTTAAAGAGCAAAATCACCAAAAAGCACAAAAATGTCAAAACCTGACACTACATATACTGCAAATAGAAAGGATGCTGCTTTACCGTGGAGAGCTAAAACAAGAAGGGGGGGCCTGGCTTTGTTCAACTGCCGCTGGAAATGGACATCACCGTGGTCTGAGTGACTCAAACCTTTCACTTCTCTTTTTTTTTTTTTTTTTTTTTTTGAGATGGAGTCTGGCTCTGTAGCCCAGCCTGGAGTGCAGTGGCCGGATCTCAGCTCACTGCAAGCTCCGCCTTCCGGGTTTACGCCATTCTCCTGCCTCAGCCTCCCGAGTAGCTGAGACTACAGGCGCCCGCCACCACGCCCGGCTAACCCTTTCACTTCTCTACGCATGTCCGTGAACGACTGAAGGTCCTGCAAGGATGGATTTGGGGGTTCCAAATAAATTTCAGAGAGTAGGCAAATTCCCAAAGATGCAATCCAGGAATAATGAGGATTGATTGTAACCATGCACATTCAAGAATGAAAACATTTTGTGGGTGAAATCTTGCAGTGGAATCAGAAGTCAAGAGCACGTGGTTCTTTTTTTTTTTTTTTTTTTTTTTGAGACAACGTCTGGCTCTGTCGCCCAGGCTGGAGTGCGGTGGCCGGATCTCAGCTCACTGCAAGCTCCGCCTCCCGGGTTCACGCCATTCTCCTGCCTCAGCCTCCCGAGTAGCTGGGACTACAGGCGCCGCCACCTCGCCCGGCTAGTTTTTTGTATTCTTTAGTAGAGACGGGGTTTCACCGTATTAGCCAGGATGGTCTCGATCTCCTGACCTCGTGATCCGCCCGTCTCGGCCTCCCAAAGTGCTGGGATTACAGGCTTGAGCCACCGCGCCCGGCCTAGAGCACGTGGTTCTATCACCTCTTAGAACATGGGGAATTCTATTTAAAGGCACTTTGGGATGCGTTAGCCTTCCCACAGGAGAGTGACACTGTCACGTTCCCTGACCCCACTGTCATTAGAATGTGAACTGGGAAGTGCTTTTTCCATTCCTGGAGACTATCAGCTCTAAGGGAGTTCATCTCAAGGTGTGGTTCTGGATGGACTGACACCTTCTTAGAAATGTAAAGTGTCTGGTTCCACTCCAGACCTACAGGACCAGAAACTCAGAGGCGGGGTCTTCCGTGTTTTAAAAGGCTCCCCAGGAGATTCTGCGCCGTGCTTCAGTTAGAGAACAGTGCTCTAAGCCACTCAACTCATCCGGCCCCTCTAGTGGCTAACGGCCTGTAGGATGCCTGGCTGATTCTCCTTTGGTGTGGAAAAAGCCAGGCCTTCCTTGATAGAAGAATCCCACTACTGCCTTTTATAATAGAGAGAACTTGTTACTTAAATACGCTGACCCTCCAGTTTCCTTACATATAAAAATGTGGAGATTAAAAGAAACCATGGAGGAGAAAGTGCCTAGTTCGCAAAAGGACCTCAGTAAACGTCAGCATTCTTATCTTCCTCTCTTTTGTTATTCCTTCCTGAATAAGACATGAAGGGTGAAGAAAAATATCCTAGAGAGCCAGTTTTCTTTCCTTAGCATAGAGCTCAGGTTTTTATCTCAGAAGAAACAATCATCATCGTTTATCATTTTCATCATTGTTTCTCTCGCCCCCTTCTCACTCCCTCTCTCTCTCTGCAGGGAAAGCTGGCACTCTGGTCTCAATGTAGCTGTAGGAGGAAAAACACACTAAAGTCATTCAAAAAGAATGCAGGATATTTGAGAGTTCTTACACTTTAATATACAATTAAAAGCAAGTCCTCGGAACTCATTGCCTTCTGCCTATTTTATTTTCCTTCTACCTTCACATAGCAACTTTTTTTTTTTTTTTTTTTTTTTGAGACAGAGTCTCACTGTGTCACCCAGGTTGGAGTGCAGTGGCATGATCTCGGCTAAATGCAACCTCTGCCTCCTGGGTTTAAGTAATTCTTCTGCCTAAGCCTCCTGAGCAGCTGGGATTACAGGTGCCTGCCTCCTCGCCCAGCTAATTTTTATATTTTTAGTAGAGATGGACTTTCACCATGTTGGTCAGGCTGGTCTTGAACTCCTGACCTCAGGTGATCCACCCACCTTAGCCTCCCAAAGTGCTAGGATTACAGGTGTGAGTCACCACTCCCGGCCCACATAGCAACATTTCTGAAAAAAATCATTGTTTAAATTATCGAAATGGGGCCTCACTCTGTCACCCAGGCTGGAGTCCAGCCCCATAGTCAGAGCTCACTGCAGCCTCAAATTCCTGGGCTCCAGCAGTCTTCCCACCTGAGCCTACCAAGTAGCTAGGACTACAGACATGTATCACCACACCTGGCTAATTTTATTTATTTATTTATTTATTTATTTGAGACAGGGTGTCACCCAGGCTGAAGTGCAGTGGTACAATCATAGCTCACTGCAGCCTCGAACTCCTGGGCTCAAGCCATCATGCCTTCTCAGCCTCCCCAGTATCTGGGACCACAGACATGTGCCACCATGCCTAGCTAATTTTTAAATTTTTTGTAGAGACAGTCTCACCAGCCCAGGCTGGTCTTAAACTCCTGGCCTCAAGTGATCCCTCCGTAGCCTCCCAAAGTGCTGGGATTATAGGTGTGAGGCACGGGGTGCCCATCCCACAGAGCAACTTCTGTGCTCTTTTAGCCTGAGGAACTAAGAAGTCCTTTCAGTTGGCTTACTAGGAGCCTTGAAGACTTAATTTGAAAAATGGGTGAGTTGGCCGGGTGCGGTGGCTCACGCCTGTAATCCCAGCACTTTAGATCGAGACCATCCTGGCTAACACGGTGAAACCCCGTCTCTACTAAAAAATACAAAAAACTAGCCGGGCGTGGTGGCGGCGCCTGTAGTCCCAGCTACTCGGGAGGCTGAGGCAGGAGAATGGCGTGAACCCGGGAGGCAGAGTTTGCAGTGAGCCGAGATCCGGCCACTGTGCTCCAGCCTGGGCGACACAGTGAGACTCCGTCTCAAAAAAAAAAAAAGGAAAAATGGGGAGTACCATACACCACCCCCCATTCCTCCAACTCTACCTGGTTGTTGCTGAAGGAGAATTCAGGTCTCAATTCACCAGCCCTTAATCTTGAACCATGCAGTCAATTAAAATCAACATAGAGGCCAGGGAGTTGTGTTCAGAGATTGTAATTCTGCATATTCGAAGGATCTTTTCTTTGAAATGGACTGTTCTGTCTCCTCCCTAGGTTTTAGTTCTTTGGCTGCAATAACTGTCTTCCTGACTTTCTCTGCTGGAGTCAACCTTGCAGACCTGCTATGACTACCAATGTGTAAAATTGTGTTAGAAATGCTTGTTCCCTGGTGCCATAAAGAAATAGCACTTGAACATTAACTTAATTTCCTCAGCAAGGCCATTTTTACTTTCTGCAGAAAGGGTACGCTCGCCAGCAGTTTTGCCACGAGAGTGCACCGAACAAAGGAGCCGGGTCATTTAGAACCTGAGGCATCCACCCTACCACTGTGTCCCGTTTCCATGGGCTGGGACAGGACCTCACATTCTGTGTTTGTCCCGACTGGCTGCAACTTAGAACTTTTTAAAAGAGGCAAAGGCAGAGGAGGACAAAGGAAGGAGGAGTAACTTGTGGAATGCTGAGGAAGGTAAAAACACTTTTAAATAAGGAAGAGGAACAGGCTATGACCTAATGCTTGCTTGGATCAGTATAAGCATGCCAGGGCAAATATTTAGGCTAAATTGTGGGAGCTAAGAACATAAAGTCATTTAATTTCTCTATTACGGTTAGCAGATATTTAAGAACGTTAGCACAGGTCTTTGAATAAATTTTGCTTCTAAGAGAAGTTCCTATTTATTCCTAATTAGATGGGGAGGACAGTCTGAAGAAGAACCTCTGCTTTACTGTTTAGAATTGTTTCTTCTAATCTCAACTAGTTTCCCCTGAGCATTGGTAATGTCCAAGAGTGGCTAACCAACATTGACAAAGAGGAAGAAAGGATTGTAACTTTGGAATTTTAATGGTAAAACCCAAAGGGGTTTTAATGGTAAAAACCAATTGCCCTGTTCTAAGCCAGGGAAATTCCTTAACACAGCTTTCAACATACCTCACCAGCTTTCTCCAGCCTTCCTCTCCCTCCAGCCCACCTTAATTTTTTTTTTATACTTCAAATTAGACTGCTTCAGCCAGACAAACCTGACTGCCATTTCCTTTCCCATGCAACTTCCTTCTCTGAACAACCGAGCTGGAGGAAGTTGAGACCCAGAAAAGACAAACAAGTTGCCCACACCCCATTTTGGTCCAGGTTTCTTTCCCCAGCATCACACTTCTATTCCTGCTTGAGAAGTGGCCCTCCCCATTACCAACTGTATTCCCCAAACCCCACCTCCACGCCCCTGGGAGCAACTGTTTAAAGGCATTTTGTTCTTTCTTGTCTTCCCTATAGTTTCCTGACTAGCTGCCTCACCCATTATCTTCATGTTCCTGGGATGTGTGATACAAGTAACAATGGATAGCCAGTCAATATGTTATGTTATTTTTATGTAAATTCTTGGTAAATAGGAACTGCCTTTTTCTTTTCCTTTTTTTTTTTCCTTTAAGAGAAGGAAAATCTACTACCACTTGTACCTGTTAGAAGAAATAAAGTTCCAGAAAAAGAAAAGAAAAGAAAAACCCACTTGAAGGCAGGTGCGGTGACCCCCGCCTGGATTCCCAGCACTTTGGGAGGCTGAGGTGGGTGGATCACTTGAGCCCAGGAGTTCGAGACTAGCCTGGGCGACATGGTGAAAGCCCCATCTCTATCAAAAATACGAGATGGGTGAAAGCCCCATCTCTATCAAAAAAATATGAGACTTAGCCAGTCTCATAACCCAGTCAATAAATACATA
Organism: Piliocolobus tephrosceles; assembly: GCF_002776525.5. NCBI lineage: Eukaryota > Metazoa > Chordata > Mammalia > Primates > Cercopithecidae > Piliocolobus > Piliocolobus tephrosceles. The sequence continues at coordinate 959,516 of NC_045443.1, read as the reverse complement.
AATAAATAGATTAAAAACACACACAACTACTGCTACTGGGAGGAGAGATTCAGGGCAGCTTGAATCCATGCTTCTGGGTTGCAGTCCTCAAAACTTGGCCCAAGTAAACTGTCAACTCAGAAAGTATTTTCCCTTAGGTTGATATAGCTGGCGTAAGTCAGCAGGATTCAGAGGGAACCCCCCACACCAACCACCCACTGTTTTTCTCTGAAGGCAGTGCGTGGTACTAGCACAAACCCACTGCGTTCTCCACCTTCAGAAGTGTCACTGGTGTTGCAGGGGAGTTCTCCTGAATCCAGACCCCCGTTGCTTTGGTGGAGGTCTAGATTTCGTTTGAGCGGTTTCTCTTTGACTCTCTCTGAATGAGGGTTCTGTCTCTGACTTTCCTATTTAAGTCAGGAGATCAGGATATTTTTCTGGCCACTCATAGGTCTGGAGTTGGCAGTTTGCTTTCATTTTCGGCCAAGACATTGTTGCATCATGACCTTTCATTTTGGAAATCAAACTTTTATGCGTGACCAACCTCTCTTAGATTCCCTTTTTCTAATGGATGAGAGTGGATTCTTCACTCCAAAGATAAAAGGCACTTGCTCCCTCCAGCCCATTAGGGACCGTGAATCACTGAAGACTTCCTGGGGGTGTTGGGACTTTCCTGCCTTAAAGGGTTTCCTCTCTCAGGAGAACATCCATAATCTGTCTCACGCTGCCAGCAAGTGCACGTAAAGGCTGGTCACCAGCACTCGTGAGGACTCCTGACCCTCTGGGGACTCAGCGTTTCTGAGACACATAAAAAAGTGGACACAACTCAGTAGTGACGCACTGAGGAGTTACACTCACAAGCAGCACATTTTGACCCAAAACACAGCCCACAGCTTGGCGGTGAATGATTCAGGCCTCTAAATTATGGGTAACAAAGCATTCGAGTCCGAAGACTCCCTGAGGACGCAGCCTCCCTTGGAAACATCGCTGATTTTCTGTATAGCACCGAGGGAACTTTGCAGCCTCCCTTGGAAACATCGGCTCCTTTTCTGTATAGCACCGACGGAACTTTGTCTTGCAGATATTTGAACAAATGGGCCCACAGGACTTCAGATGACCCTAAATTACAAAGGCCAAAATGGAGCGCCTTTGATATGCCTAAAATAACTCATTTGTGCACTTGATCAGAAAAATAAGATAAAATAAAATAAAAGTTGTTTTAGAACCAAACAGAATGGGAGACCTACTTTCTATTTGTCCCGGCTGAAATCTGATAAAAGATTTGAAAAGATTTTTTTTAAGAGCTCTATGGTTAGAAATCAGCTTAATTAAAAGCTGATATTCAAGCTATAATTTTTATTGACAAGGAGGATCTTTCTGCTTTTTCTCCCTGGGATCCCGTTTCTGGGAATTCTTTTTTCAGTCGACTGAAATTCCCTTTGGAAAAAAAAAAAAAAAGTTTAATCCCTCTGTTTGCTTCCTTTCTTGTTGGCATAATTTTGCTGAGAAAAATGGAAAACTTCATTGGCCTTTCAGAAAATTTAAAATCTTTCCAAATTACCTCCTCTAGGACTTGTTCTTCCATTTCCTTCCACTTCTGCTCCTCCTTTCTTTGGCCATCTTCGATACCACATGAAGAAATCTAGACGAGACTTCCAGCAGAGACTTCTGAGACTCCTTGAGGAACACAGGAAAAGGCACCACACACACACACAGACACACACAGACACACACACACACACACACACACACTCTCTCTCTTGGTCCCCTCTCTCTCTTGTGGAGTCCTGAGAATTGTGGGCATGCTTTTCTCAGGTCTAGAGCGCTGCTCTCTGTTGCATTGAGTTTCCTGATCTCTGGCTTTTGGAGTACAAAAGGATTACTTTGCATTGAGAGAGAACTTGACCTTTGTGTGTGCAATGGCTGGCATGTCACCAGCAAATCTGCAGTTTCAGAAGTAGCTGACGGCAAACGTGGTGAATGGTTATTACTGCAGGGGGCTACTTTTTTTCTTGGTGTATTTCGGTAAGAACAGTGAAGTCTGAAGGCTTGGAGGTGATGAAAACGCTGTCCCACGAGGGATAAGACTCCTGTGGGGCGTGGGCTGAGCACAGGATGGGCCGATGGTGCGAGGAGCACTGTGGAGACATTGTGTGGCCCTGGACCCACGGCACTCTGTCTTCTTTTGGGGACCTGCGATTCAAAGTAAAAGTGGGATTCTTGATTTTTAAAGAGTGAGATCGCCTTACTAGCTGGGCCTGCTTTTCACGTGTTCAATTATGAGGCCCTGAGAACTGCAAATACTTTCTTGGCCCTATTTGTTAATGGGCTCCACCCCAAGCTCAGTAATCCAGGTAAGAAATGGAAACTAAATGAAAAAATCCACCTATCCAACTAGATTGGTCTTCAAAGTACAACTTTCTGGCATTTGGCTGGCTATTTTGAAAAGGTTTTGGTTCGGGACACGCAAGCCCCAAAATGGGGGCTTAGCCCAGGAGGGTTCCCGGCTTTGCCCAGGAACGAACTCAGCAACTTTTATTGAAGTGGCAGAGTGTACAGCAGCACCACAAGTGCTGCTCCTTCTGGAGCAGGGCTGCCCCATAGTAACCCAGGGTAGCAGAGCAGCAGCTCAGAGGTGGTTCTGCTGTCACAATTATTACATCTGCTGTTAATTACATGCAAATTAAGGGGTGGTTTATATAGAATTTTCTAAGGTGAGGGGAGTAACTACTGGGTCCTCCAGTTGCTGCCATGAAAAGGGGCAGTAACGGCTGGGTGTTGCCGTGGCGATGGTAAACTGACATGGCACACTGGTGGGTGTGTCTTACGGCT
>NC_045443.1:951211-956695 GCF_002776525.5 Piliocolobus tephrosceles | reverse complement strand
ACTGACATGGCACACTGGTGGGTGTGTCTTAGGGCTGGGTGTTGCCATGGCGATGGTAAACTGACATGGCACACTGGTGGGTGTGTCTTACGGAAGCTGCTACCTCCCTGCACCTGTTTCAGCTAGTCTTCAGTTTGGTCTGGTGTCCAGGCTCCACCTCCAGAGTTGAGTCCCGCCTCCTACCTCAGCTTCTGAAGTTTTTCTAGGCCCATCTATGTATTTCCTTGTAAAACTTTCCAGTGAATTCCTAGGATTTTGCATTACCTTGACATCCACTGTTAATCTTCCTTCGACACATCTGAACTCCTTCTTGAAAATGCTTACATTCTCTGCTTTGAGACACAAATTCGCTTCCCTGTTTTCTTTAAAACTCCATAAAGGCTTGCAAAAACTTTAATCTGTTCCATTTACAGAGACAGAATTTAATCCAACTGTCCTTTTAAACTAGTGAGTTTTACCTGTCTGATGACTAAAATTTTAAAATCAAAGCTGTAAAACTATATTTTTTCTTTTTTTTGAGACAGTCTTACTCTGTGGCCCAGGCTGGAGTGCAATGGCATGATCTCGGCTCACTGCAACCTCTGCCTCCTGGGCTCAAGTGATTCTTCTGCCTCAGCCTCCTGAGTACCTGGGACTACAGGTGCGCGCCACCATGCCAGGTTAATTTTTGTATTTTTAGTAGAGACAGGTTTTTGCCACGTTGGCCAGGCTAGCCTCGAACTCCTCACCTCAAGTGATCCACCTGCCTCAGCTTCCCAAAGTGTTGTGATTATAGGTGTGAGCCACTGCACCCAGCCAAAGCTATAAAAATCTTAATTTGTGTCTGTGTCTATTTTTTCTTTTTTTTTTTTTTGAGATGGAGTTTCGCTCGTTGCCCAGGCTGGAGTGCAATGGTGCGATCTCAGCTCACCGCAACCTCCACCTCCCGGGTTCAAGCGATTCTCCTGCCTCAGCCTCCCGAGTAGCTGGGATTACAGGCCTGTGCCACCATGCCAGGCTATTTTTATATTTTTAATAAAGATGGGGTTTCTCTATGTTTGTCAGGCTGGTCTCAAACTCCTGACCTCAGGTGATCCACCTGCCTCAGCCTCCCAAAGTGCTGGGATTACAGGTGTGAGCCACCGTGCCTGGCAGTGTCTATTTTTTATGTGTATCTGTGTACATGCTTTGTTTTTATATTGTCTACTTGATACCAAGTTGACTTCTAAATAAGTGAACACTCATAAATTAAGTCGATAAGCCCAAATGCTTTTCGAGTTCACATGATTTTCAGTAACCTTTGGGAAATGAAATTAGCTTTTAAATTGTTGTTAAAATTAAATTAGAAAGTTTGAAGACTAAATATAGTTCAGACATTTTTGACTGGTCTATTGGTCAAACAGATGTATACTGACTCTGCTAGATGTTTTGAGATTATAAAACTGTTGCCAGGCCGGGCGCGGTGGCTCAAGCCTGTAATCCCAGCACTTTGGGAGGCCGAGACGGGCGGATCACGAGGTCAGGAGATCGAGACCATCTTGGCTAACACGGTGAAACCCCGTCTCTACTAAAAATACAAAAAACTAGCCGGGCGAGGTGGCGGGCGCCTGTAGTCCCAGCTGCTTGGGAGGCTGAGGCAGGAGAATGGCGTAAACCCGGGAGGCGGAGCTTGCAGTGAGCTGAGATCCGGCCACCGCACTCCAGCCCGGGCGACAGAGCAAGACTCCATCTCAAAAAAAAAAAAAAAAAACAAAAACAAAAACAAAAAACTGTTGCCTCAGCTGAGTGCAGTGGCTCATGCCTATAACCCCAGCACTTTGGGAGGCAGAGGCGGATGGATTACTTGATTAGCTGGGTGTTGTTGCATATACCTGTGATCCCAGCTACTCTGGAGGCTGAGGCACTAGAATCACTGGAACTCGAGAGGCGGAGATTGTAGTGAGCTAAGATCGTGCCACTGGGCTCCAGCCTGGGCAACAGAGTGAGACTCTGTCTCAGAAAGAAACCCCAAAAAACAACAAAAAACCCCTATTGCTTCTGTGATATTTTTGATACCTGCTGAATTTGTCTGTGAGCTAAAGTGGTGAGGGCTGGCTGCCGGGCTTCCCCCAACCCTTGCACACATTTTACAGTGAGCTCACATCTTTGGTTTAGAGCCGTTAGGTTCTGGGGTCTAGACAGGTGGTCTTGGTGGGACCTGAAGACACTGGTGTGTCCACAGCACCAAGGACACTAGCTGCAGGGCAGGGCCAAACCCAGCATGTCCTCCCTGGCCCAGCTGTGCCTCCTGGGGACATGCTGGGAAGGGCTGGCCTCTTTAGGCATCTTTACAGCTCTGTCCTCTGTCCTGAGCTCTGTGTCTGGTATATAATTCAGGACCCAGATGGTCCCTGCCCTTTGAATGGAGTAACAAAGGCACAGATTTATTGAAGAAGCAAAAGTACAACTCAGAGTAAAAGCAGGTGTGAGCAAGCAGCTAAAGTGACGCCTCAAGTAGGGTTTTTATTGAGCTGAAAGAACTTGGCAACACCCCAGGGGCCCTTTCGAGGCCTCCGATTGGTTACACCCTATGAAGGATTGGCCTGAGACCAATCAGAGGCTGAGGTGGAGGCTTGGCCTGCAGTCAATCAGAAGCTGAAGTGGAAACTCCTGTTCCACAGGCGTGAAGCTGTGGCCTGCATGCTGCACAGTCTTGCCTAGCACTGGCCGCACTTGCTGCTCTCTTGCTTATGGGAACTAACTGCACCTGCTGTTCCTTTGCTTATGAGAATTAACTGCACCTGCCGTTCCTTTGCTTCTGCCCCAACCCTTGGCTACCCTAATTCCCTATTCTCCTACCTCACCTTTGTGCTGCCAATCAATCTGGACTTGAGACTTCTCTATGTTCTTGAGCCATAGTACCTGTTTCCTCTTTCCCTTCGACGTGCTTCGTGGTGATGTGGGACAGACATCTAAAATGTTGATCATCAACACTTTTTTTTTTTGAGATGGAGTTTCGTTCTTGTTACTCAGGCTGGATAGCAATGGCACGATCTCGGCACGATCCCACAACTTCTGCCTCCCAGGTTCAAGTGATTCTCCTGCCTCAGCCTTCCAAGTAGTTGGGATTACAGGCATGTGCCACCATGCCTGGCTACTTTTTTCTATTTTTAGTAGAGACAGGGTTTCACCATCTTAGCCAGGATGGTCTCGATCTCCTGACCTCATGTGGTCCACCCGCCTCCGCCTCCCAAAGTGCTGGGATTACAGGGCATGAGCCACCATGCCGGCTGATCATCAATACTTTTAGAAGAGAAAAATTCTGATCAAAAGCGAGAAATGAAAAAGAAAAATAGCTCAGAGCAGTCAGAGCTATGTGAGGTATGCAAAATTTATCTGGCCCAGAGAGAAGTGAGTATGGGACTTCAATCACATACATGCCCCTACCCATACCCAGGGGCAATTATTTGAAGACATTTTGTTCTTTCTTTTCTTTCTTTCTTTCTTTTTTTTTTGAGACAGAATCTTGCTCTGTCGCCCAGGCTGGAGTGCTGTGGCTGGATCTCAGCTCACTGCAAGCTCCGCCTCCCGGGTTCACGCCATTCTCCTGCCTCAGCCTCCCGAGTAGCTGGGACTACAGGCGCCGCCACCTCGCCCGGCTAGTTTTTTGTATTCTTTAGTAGAGACGGGGTTTCACCGTATTAGCCAGGATGGTCTCGATCTCCTGACCTCGTGATCCGCCCGTCTCGGCCTCCCAAAGTGCTGGGATTACAGGCTTGAGCCACCGCGCCCGGCCTCTTTTCTTCCCTGTAGTTTTCAGACTAGCTGCTTCACCCATTGTCTTCATGTTCCTGGAATTTTTGAGGCAAAGAAAAATGTATAGCCAAGGAATATCTTATATCATTTTAATGTAACTTCTTGATAAACAACTCAGGAACTCACCTCTTCTTTTCCTTTAAAAACTTACTTGTAACTGCTGCTAATCAGAGCATACATTCAGGGCAACTTGAATCTGTGCTTCCAAGTTGCAGTGCTTAACTTGGCCCAAATTAACTCTCTTCTTACATTTTCGATTTTTACCCTTTAGATCAGCATACTCTCAAGCCAATATAGTGGGCCCTGTCTTCTACCCTAGACCTTGCCTTTTCCCCTCCACCTGTAATCAAAAATAAAATTCTAAGGCCCCCTCCAACCATCTGAATGGATCCCTCCTCTTGGCCAAGTGCATTCCAAAGTTAACCTGAAAAACTAGTTCAGGCCATGATTGGAAGTGGGGGTCTGACATTCCTCATATATGCTCCTCCCTTTTGGAATTCAGGAAAAGCTGACCAGCATTAACATTAACACAGACCTTAAGTCTTGTTAGTCTAAAAAGAAACGTTTGTAATCTATTCTCTGCGAAGCATGCTACTTGGAGGCTTCATCTGTATGATGAAGTCTTGGTCTCCACAACCTCTTATTGTAACTGAGACATTTCTTTCTATTGATAATAACTCTTCAACCAATTGCCAATCAGAAAACGTTAAAATCTACCTATAACCTGGAAGCCCCCCGTTTTGAGATGTCCCACCCTTCCAGGTCAAACCACTGTAAATCTTACATGTATTGACTGATGTCTCATGTCTCCCCAAAATGTATAAAGGCAAGCTGTATCCTAACCACCTGGGCTGAGACTGTCACGGATGCATTCTTAACCTTGGCAAAATACACTTTTTAAATGGAATGAGATTTTTTTTTTTTTGAGACATAGTCTCAACTGTGTTGCCCAGGCTGGAGTGCAGTGGTGCGATCTCGGCTCACTGCAACCTCTGCCTCCTGGGTTCAAGCAGTTCTCCTGCCTCAGCCTCCTGAGTAGCTGGGATTACAGGCGCCCACCACCACACCTGGCTAATTTTTGTATTTTTAGTATAGTTTCACTGTGTTGGTCAGGCTGGTCTCGAACTCTTGACCTCATGATCCACCCGCCTCAGCCTCCCAAAGTGCTGGGATTACAGGCCTGAGCCACCGCGACTGGCTTGAATGAGATTTTCTCAGATACTTTAGGGTTTGCACGCCAAAGGCTGTCCTCACGCCTTTTGAATCTCTCCTGAAGACTCATCTAGGAAACCAGACCTTACTGATCCTCACCTGGCTCTAATCACCTCATTTATTCCAAGATCCACTTTATCCTCCAGGCATAGAAATTATAGACTGTAGGATCCCAGACATTTCTGGCTTAGAAAGTCATTCCAATTTTTACAGATGTGGACCACAGCTAGCCAAGTGATGAGTCTGAGATGGCTACGTGAATGATCTTAACTCACGTAGTTAAGGGGCAAAGCCGCGTCTAGAACCCAAGTCTTTGAGTCTTTAACTCAAGATTATTTTCACCACTTGGAGATCTAATTATTTGTGTTCCTTTTCTCTGTTGTATTCTTATGTTTTTTCAGGAGGCTCATCCTTCTCAATTCTTTTACTGTTGTTACCATCATCTTTGGCATCATAATCAACATCATCACTTCAGCTGTTCCCAGAGCCCTCCCCCCC
>NC_045443.1:933609-951201 GCF_002776525.5 Piliocolobus tephrosceles | reverse complement strand
TTTGTAGGGACATGGATGCAGCTGGAAACCATCATTCTTAGCAAACTTTGGAATCAGGCAGGCCTGTTCAGGTAATACTTGTATGTCCTTGGGCAAGACACACTCTCTAACCTCCAACTGGGTCATAATAAGTGTGTCTTCCTTAGGATTTTGGTGAGGGCTAGATGGGTCAATTTGTGTGTGTGTGTGTCTGTGTGTGTGTGTTGTGTGTCTGTGTGTGTAGATGTGGGTCTCACTATGTTGCCCAGGCTGGTCTCGAACTCCTGGGCTCAAATGATCCTCCTGCCTCGACCTTCCAAGTACTGGAATTACAGACATGAGCCACTGCACCCAGCCCTAGATGGGATGATTTAAACACTGTGTTTCAACTGCCTGGCATATGCGTAACACCTAGTAAGTACTCAGTCAATGTTAACCATTGTTGTTGTTCCTGCACTCTCTATTTCTTCACTTGGTCTGTTTCTCTTTATTTCCTTCCTTGCCTTTTTGGTCTGTTTGAAACAGGAACCAGCATGAAATGGGTTTGCTTACTGGAGTCTATGGAATTTATATACAGCCCTCAGGGACCAGGACAGACAGGTAAGTGTGCAGCGCCTGCTAGGTCCGTGTGTGTATAATAGAACCTAACGATGTGACTTATTATCCCATCGTGCTTATGTGGTTGAGATAATAACATTGTTTCTATAGAACCTGCTTTAAAGGTTCAAAGCCCTCATGGACATTATCTAGCTCATCTCTATGAAGTGTGGACAAGTGTTCTCTTCCTCATTTTTCAGGTGGAGAAATCAAAACCCCAGGAGAGGGCTGACCCGGTTACTCAGCAATGCCGTGGCAGAAACACACACAAGAGTCCGTGGCTTCACAGGCCAAGATGTTGCCTTAGCGCAGCACTCCCCATGTTGACCTGGAAGGTGGTAATGGAAGTGAGCAAAAAAGTGATCCGTGCACAGATAAATTTGTGAATGCTGGATTAAACAAAGTTAAAATAGGTGGGTTTTTTTTTCTGTAGGATTTCTCAGTCTTTCATAAGATAATATGCATGATGATTCTCCGAGAGAGAGAGAGCGTACATCATTTTCCAAATTTGACCACTAAGTGTACCCACTTAGGAACTCTGATGATAGTGTTCCTCAGAGCACTAGTTTGGGAAATAGTGTCTTAGTTGATCATACTGGCTTGAAAGCTGCTTTTCTAATTTCTTTATGTTCTAAAAGAAAGCTGCTTTTGGAATGCTGAAACAAAACCAAAACCAAAAACAAATCCTATGTCTGAAATCATCCTGTGCCTGTATCACCCTAGCCCCACCCTGGGAACTAAGATTCCATTCCTGTGTCACCTGTTGCTACATGCCTGGGGAACTACCTGCCTTTGATCACATGCTTACTAATGTGTAATATTTTAACTCTATTTGGTTTTTAAGTTACTTTTTTAATTTTATTTTTGAGAGGGAATTTCGCTCTTGTTGCCCGGGCTGAAATGCAACGGTGCTATCTTGGCTCATCGCAACCTCCACCTCCCGGGTTCAAGCGATTCTCCTGCCTCAGCCTCCCAAGTAGCTGGGATTACAAGCGCACACCACAACACCCGGCTAATTTTGTATTTTTAGTAGAGATGGGTTTTCTCCATGTTGGTCAGGCTAGTCTTGAACTCCTGACCTCAGGTGATCCGCCCGCCTCGGCCTCCCAAAATGCTGGGATTACAGGCATGAGCCACTGTCCCCCGCCAAGTTATTTTTTTATTTTGTAATTTTTCTTTTTTTTTAATTTTGAGATTAAAAACTTAAAATAATACAAGAAAATAGTCACTTCTAATTTTTAAAATGAAAGTATTAATAGAAAGTTAGTGTTAGGAGAAATGTCATGTTATACAAAAAGGACGCCAAGTCCTACAGAGGCCAGGTCACATGGCAGGACAATAGCATACCCACAAATAGAAGAGAAGTATCCTGTCTCCTGGTACAGACTGTTTTTCACTAGTGAAGTGTTCCTTTGCTTTGATTTATAGATGAGGTGTATTGCTGAGCCATTTGAATGATCTTTACTCTGTGTTTCTCATTTAGATATTTAATATAAAATACTGTGTGGGAAGAAAAGGAAGTCATGGAAGCATCTGTTTTACAAATATGAAGTAGACACAAAGGTTTATTTCCACAGACAGCACTCCTTTATTATAGCCATGTGAGAGGTCAGCACCAATCCCACGTCACAGGCTCACCCTGCTCATACTGGGCTTGGACGTAGCACAGTGGCCGTGCTAAGGACTGACGGGCAGGTCTCTCCTGCAGTAGAGGTCCCCTTGCTGTAGGAGAAAGGAGGCACCATCAGTGCAGAGGACCTGAAAAGGAGATGATGTGATGGAGGATTCACATTGTATCACTTCTGTTTTCTGAAGAGGTTTGAGATGGCTTAAAAGGAAGAACATGCATATCAGAATTGTTTTGTTGTTGTTGTTTGTTTTGTTTTGTTTTTGTTTTTGTTTGAGACAGAGTCTCACTTTGTTGCCCAGGCTGGAGTGCAGTGGTGCCATCTCGGCTTACTGCAACCTCTGCCTCCCGGGTTCAAGCAGTTCTCTTGCCTCAGCCTCCCAAGTAGCTGGGATTACAGGCATCTGCCACCACGCCCAGCTAATTTTTGTATTTTTAATAGAGATGGGGTTTCACCATGTTGGCCAGGCTGGTCTCGATCTCCTGACCTCAGGCAGTCTGCCCATCTCTGCCTCCCAAAGTGCTGGGATTACAGGCATGAGCCACCATGCCCAGCCAATTCCAGAGACTTTAATCACAAAAGTCTAAAAAGAATGAGGATAATATAAGACTCAGCACTGTCCATTCAAAATGAACAAATGTTAACACTTAGTCATATGTTCTCTAGACCTTAAAAATAAAAAGAAGGAATGAAACATTACAGATAAAGTTGAAGTCCCTATATCAATGTGATGGGCTAGCTATGCTACAGTAACAAACATATACTCCCAAAATTTCAGTGGCTTAAGGAGACAGAGGTCCATTTCTCAGTCATGCCTCCCGTTCACTGTGGCTCATTTGGAAACTGTTGTACACTGTCTTCACTCCAGGACCCAGGGGATGAAGTGGACTGAAACACGGAAATCTGAAACATTGATCATCACTGCAGCAAAGGGAAGAGCTCAGCAAACTGTGTGTATCATTCTTAGATCTTCCACCCAAAAGTGACACTTCCAGTTACATTTTATCGGCCACAGTAAGTCATATGGTTGTGCCTAACTTCAAAGAATGTAATACAATCCTACCATGTACTGGAAGGAAATCCAGAAGATTCTTTTTTTTTTTTTTAAGACTGAGTCTTGCTCTGTCGCCAGGCTGGAGTGCAATGGCGCGATCTTGGCTCACTGCAACCTCCACCTCCCGGGTTCAGGCGATTCTCCTGCCTCAGCTTCCCAAGTAGCTGTGACTACAGGCATACGCCACCACGCCTGGCTAATTTTTTTTTTTTTTTTTTTTTTGTATTTTAATAGAGACAGAGTTTCACCATGTTGGCCAGGATGGTCTCGATCTCCTGACCTTGTGATCCGTCCGCCTCGGCCTCCCAAAGTGCTGGGATTACAGGCGTGAGCCACCACGCCTGGCCAGAAAGATTCTTAAAGAGAATCTAATGACTTCCCTCTCCCGCTAGAAGCAGTCACATGAATGTGATGTGTATCTAAACCCTATTTTATATTTTCACTACAAATACACTGTAATATATGGTATTCATTTGCATATTTTATAAAATATTTATTATGGGATCATCCTTTTATAATGTTGTACCATTTTGAGTCAATATTTTATTTTCAGGATTTATCAATGCTGAATCATACAGATCTAGTTCACTGATTTAAACTGTTATATAGAATATTCCACATTAGAAATATACTGTGTTGGAAGGCCGAGGCGGGCGGATCACGAGGTCGGCAGATCGAGACCATCCTGGCTAACACGGTGAAACCCCGTCTCTACTAAAAATACAAAAAAATTAGCCGGGTATGGTGGCGGGCACCTGTAGTCCCAGCTGCTCGTGAGGCTGAGGCAGGAGAATGGCGTGAACCTGGGAGGCAGAGCTTGCAGTGAGCCGAGATCACGCCACTGCACTCCAGCCTGGGTGTCAGAGTGAGACTCCATCTCAAAAAAAATAATAAAAAATAAAAAAATAGAAATATACTGTGATTTATTTGTCTATTCTCCTACAAATGAACAAAGTATTTCCAATTTTTTTTTTTTTGAGATGGAGTTTCACCCTGTTGCCCAGGGTGGACTGCAGTGGCACAATCTTGGCTCACTGCAACCTCCACCTCCCGGGTTCAAGTAATTCTCCTGCCTCAGCCTCCCGAGTAGCTAGGATTACAGGTGTGCACCACCACAGCTGCCTAATTTTGTTTGTATCTTTAGTAGAGATGGGATTTCACCATGTTAACCAGGCTGGTCTTGAACTCCTGACCTCGTGATCCGCCCACCTCAGCCTCCCAAAGTGCTGAGATTACAAGCATGAGCCACCATGCCCGGCCTCCAATTTTTTTTTATTATTACTAGTAGTGAGGCATTATAAATATGTTTGGGAGATTCCCTTGCGGTTTTTCTTAACTGGGTTTAACAAGACAAACTCTAATGTCATAATGCAACCACTGTATGTAATGATTAACTTTTCTCCTGTGTATCTAGAATGATACTAGTTATGTACCATCTTTGGGAGAGTTGAGGAAAATAATCATTCAAATAATTTTCTGTGTTCTATGGTTCAGAAGAAGAATCTCAGTTGAGAAAAGCTGATTTGAATATGACCTAGAAGTGGATTGCAAGATCTTAGACTATGGACATTTTCAAGTTTTCTAGATGTTGTCAAGTTATTCTCACAAATGACCTTGTCCTTTACACTTCGGCCAGATGAGCATGAGAGTTCTCATTTTCATACATCTTTGCCAACATGTGCTATTGTCAAACATTTCCTTTTGACCAGTTCCATGGGTGTGAAATTGTATCTTATTGTTGTTTTTAAATTGCGTGTCCCCGGTTGCTAGTGAGTGGAGCCTGTTTTTACATTTGTCCATTGAGTTTCTTTTTCTGCACAGTACTGTTCAAATTCTTTGCCCATTTCTCTGCTGGGCTGTTTATGTTTTTCCTATTGATTTGTAGTAGGCTTTTTTTTTTTTTTTTTTTTTTTTGAGGCAGAATTTCACTCTTGTTGTCCAGGCTGGAGTGCAATGGCATGATCTTGACTCACTGCAACCTCTGCCTGCCGGGTTCAAGCGATTCTCCTGCCTCAGCCTTCTGAGTAGCTGGGATTACAGGCATCCACCACCATGCCCAGCTAAGTTTTGTATTTTTACTAGAGATGGGATTTCACCATGTTGGCCAGGCTGGTCTTGAACTCCTGACCTCAGGTGATCCACCTGCCTCGGCCTCCCAAAGTGGTGGGATTACAGGCATGAGCCACCGTGCCTAGCTCTTTATTAACTTTTTGTACCTTTTGAATCTAACACTTCATCTGTTACACATGTGGCCATCTCCAGGTGATTCTGGTATACCCTCCCCCTACACATCAACCACAACCACCAACCATTCTTTCTGTTGTTTTTGAGACAGGATCTCCTCACTCTGTTGCCCGGACTGGAGTGCAGTGGTGATGTGGACTCACTGCAACCTCCACCTCCCAGGCTCAAGCGATTCTCCTGCCTCAGCTTCTCAAGTCTCTGGGACTCCAGGCATTACGCCACCACACCTGGCTAATTTTTGTATTTTTTGTAGAGACGAGGTTTTGCCATGTTGCCCAGGTTGGTCTTGAACTCCTGAGCTCAGGACTGTGTTTAACCCAACACAACCTTGTCCAGATCTAGCCATTCAAACATTTCTTACAATTTAGACAAGTACAAAATACATCCTCTGTTCATGGCAGGGGTTACTTAGGGATAGAAGGAATATATAAAATGAGTCTATATATTCTTTTATTTCATTTTTTTATTTTAAAAAGTTTTCTTTTGTTGTTTTTTGTTTGTTTTTGTTTGTTTTTTTATAGAGACAGGGTCTTGCTATGTTGCCCAGGCTGAGGACAAAATCCTGGGCTCAAGAGTCTCTGTCTATATAGACTCATTTTAGATATTCCTTCTATCCCTAAGTAACCCCCTCCACGAACAGAGGATGTATTCTGTACTTGCCTACATTGCAAGGAATATTTGAATGGCTAGATCTGGACAAGGTTGTGTTGGTTAAGCGTAGTTATTGTTATCCAAAGATCAGCCAGTCCAAATGCTCTTCTCATAGAGGCCTTCTTTGACCTAGCAGGCAATGGAAGTGTTTAAAATAAGTTGATTAGTTCCTTAAATGAAACTGAATTTGTGGCTCTCTAACAGACCACGGCTTAGCAGTCAATGGTACCCTGTGCTCATGAATTGACTAGTGTCTTGCAAAGGAACCGTGAGCTGAAAAGACATTCTAAGTACAAAAATAGTGCGGTAATTATAGGAGTAAGTGGAGAGTCAATTTCTTCTTAAAACATCATCATTCTTAAAATAGACTAAGTGCAGGGGTGTTGGTTGACGTTATATTATGGTATTTACAGTATTGTTTTCCCTTCTCTATTCTCCAACTATTCTATAATGGACTTACACTATATTAATAATTCAAAAATCATAATGAGAAGCAAAACCAAAATGTAACCCACTGTGATTATAAGGATTCTCAGTTTCTCAAGCAGTAAAAGGGGTAGGGAAAAATCCCAGGCAGAAAACTATAAGGGTCTTTCCCATTTGCAAGCTTTTCAAAGTCAAGTTGAAAGTGCTAGAAAACTGAAGCTTTACGTAGAAAATGGGGGAGGAAGTCGCCAAATGCTGTGAATGAAAAGTATAAAGAGGAAGAAATGGTGATGGAAGGGGAGGAACAGAATGGAGGACGAAGGAAGAGGGAGGCTTGGCCACGTTCAAGGGTGTCCTGAAATAGGAGGTGTGTGTGCCTGCGGGAGCCAGGCAGCCAGGAACAGAGGAAAGAATACAGGGAGATTTGATATCCAAGACTCGTGTGGAAGCCGTGGCTCTGCCCTTTGCTAGTGTTTGGTTATGAGCTCTTGGCACAGCCTGGTCTGTGAAATAAAGGGGCATGCAGGGTTGTCTTGTGACCCATGTGTGATGACATTATAGGAACACATTTGGGGAACACTGAGGTTCTGTCCGCAGGTTACTTAGTCTTAACGAGAAAAGGGCTTGACCTCAGCCTCTTGAAGAAGGTAAAAAAAGGGAGAGAGAAAAGGGCACCGGAGGAGTGCTAGTAAAGAGCAGAAAGAGAAAAACCTCCAGGCTGGGGCACGGTGGGAGGTGAGCACGTGAGAGAACAGCGCCAGAGCCTCCAAACACAGGGGCCCACCCATTGCCATCCCTGCCTCATTCACTGTGAGTGACCTGGGGTTATGTGCCTGCTGGGCCTCAGGAGACAGATTTGGGGGGACACTGTACATGCACTGTATATATCTAAAATCTAATCATGTTATTTCTTTTTCTTTTTCTTTTCTTTCTTTTTTTTTTTGAAATGGAGTCTTGCTCTGTTGCCCAGGCTGGAGTGCAGTGGCAGGATCTTGGCTCACGGCAAGCTCCTCCTCCCAGGTTCAAGCGATTCTCCTGCCTCAGTCTCTCGAGTAGCTGGGATGACAGGCACGTACCACCATGTCTGGCTAAGTTTTGTGTTCTTAGTAGAGACAGGGTTTCATCATGTTGGCCAGGCTGGTCTCGAACTCTTGACCTTGTGATCTGTCTGCCTCCGCCTCCCAAAGTACTGGGATTACAGGCATGAGCCACTGCACTCGGCCCTCTTTTTCTTTTTCTTTTTTGAGACAGAGATTCACTTTTGTTGTCCAGGCTGGAGTGCAATGGCCCGATCTCGGCTCACCACAACTTCTGCCTCCAGGGTTCAAGTGATTTTCCTGCCTCAGCCTCCTGAGTAGCTGGGATTACAAACATGTGCCACCATGTCTGGCTAATTTTTGTATTTTTAGTAGAGACGAGGTTTCTCCATGTTGGTCAGGCTGGTCTTAAACTCCCGACGTTAGGTGATCTCCCCGCCTTGGCCTCCCAAAGTGCTCCGGAAGTGCTGGGCGCTGTGAGCCACCGTTCCTGGCTTTCTTTCTCTCTTTTTTTTTTTTTTTTAGAGACAAGGTCTTGCTCTGTCACCCAGCTTGGAGTGCAGTGGCATAATCATAGCTCACTATAATCTACCACCATGCTCAGCTAATTATTTTTATTTGTTTTTTTTTTGTAGCGACGGGGTCTTGCAATGTTGCCCAGGCTGGTTTCAAACTCCTGGGCTCAAGTGATCCTTTTGCCTTGGTCTCCCAAAGTGCTGGGATGACGGGCCTGAGCCACCATGCCCAGCCTGCTATTTCTTATTAAATCTCTTTGCACAACGTTGGGAGAGCTTGCGAGCTTGTGAGCAAAGGGCAGCAAGTCATCTAGAAAGATGCATTTTGATAGGTGGAAACTTAACACCAAATGAAGAGGGATTTTTTTTCCTGCCCCCACGGCCTTCACTATCTGTGGCCTGACGCTTGTGTCCCTTTAGCTGCTTAAATTCCCCAAGACTCAGTTGACTTCAGGGGCAAATCACTACCTTACTGTTCTCTCCCTCGTACACCTCGAAAGCTGCGGATTGTGTTTAGGTTTTTTCTCTCCCTAAGAGGTAGCTGTACTCTGCCTTCCTTTTAACCACAGTTCCCTAGAAAATAAGAACTGCGACAAACAAAAGGAGATGGGTACAGGAATAGGCCTTACTCCTCTTCTCCCCTGGTTCCTCGACCCTCGATCCCAGGGACCCTAAGCATGGTTGCGGTTTTCATTGGGGAATTAAGGCCTACAAAGAGAATCTAATTCGCAGTAACCTAAGCCTGACTCTTGGCTTTGAAATCCCAGCTTTAGGTAAAGCCTACCTGCTAGGTTCTTTCCTCATTCTGTTGAGGTAGCTCTTACGAGCCTCTATTTTACACATGTGGCTCCTGAGACTTAGAGAGGTTAAGTCAATTTCCCAAAGTCTGCAGTGGTGTATAGTAACATTTTTAATATTACCTTCAGGACTGGCTCTTTTTTACATGTAACTTGGTGCTTGCCAAGGAAGACGGGAATGCACAGCCCCACAAGGGTACCTGAGCGTGTGTGTGTGTGTGTGTGTAAGGAGGAGGTTGAAAATTATGTTCTATATAATATTATTTATGCTCGAAAAAGAACCCATTGCTTTCATCTTGCAATGAAACTTTGACTTTTGTGGAAAGTAAAATGGACAGAAATCTTCTTGATTGTTGGGGATCTGCAAAGATATCCCCTTCAACGTGGAGGGTGTTCAGAGCAGGGAGAATGAGATGTTTATTTTCTATTTATCAGTAGGGGGATGTGGGTTACACACAGCAGCCTAGGCTTTGCCCAGTCTCCACGGGCCACATGCTCCTGCTTTGGTTCACTGATATTTTGTATTTAATCTAATCTTACAATGAAATTCTTCTCAGTGCTTTGTCATTTATGACTTCACTCTTTCTCATAAACAGCCACAGTTTTTCTCCTCTATTTAATGACAGAGGAAGAAAAAACAACCGTGATATAAAATGAAAAAGAATGCAATGTAAGATGTTACGTATAGTAGAATCTCAACTTTATTGATAATTTTTAAATGAATTTATAAAAGTTAGTATGCGAGGGAATGGACTGCAATGGAAAAAGCACGGACCTGAAGCCAGAAAGACTCAGGTGTGAATATCGTCTCTGCCCTGACTGGCCGTATGAACTTGAGCAAACTACGTAAACTTTCTGACCCCAGCTGTTTTATCTGCGAAAATGGGGAGGGTGAGGAATTGTAGTTATATCAGAGAAACCGAATTCAATTGTAACTAATTAAATGAAACACTTGACACACAGAGAACCTTCAGTAAATGATCTTATTATTCTAAGTAGGGAATATAAAGAGCCCGCTTCATGGGCACGTGACCACTCCGTCAAACAGGACTCCAGACTGGGTTCAACGCTCTGCTGTTGCCTTCTTGAAGTTCTTCATAATTTGGGAACAGGGGGCCTAGGTTTTCATTTTGCATTGGACTCCACACATTACACACACACGGCACACACACAGAGAAAAGATTAAAAAGCAATAAACCAATTACATCAATTTTTTTTTTTTGAGACAGAGTCCTGCTCTGTCACTGTGGCTGGAGTGCAGTGACACACTCTTGGCTCCCTGCAACCTCCACTACTGGGTTCAGGCCATTCTCCCGCCTCAGCCTCCCGAGTGGCTGGGACTACGGATGCCCGCCATCACGCCCGGCTCATTTTTGTATTTTTAGTACAGGCAGGGTTTCACCATGTTGGCCAGGCTGGTCTGAAATTCCTGACCTCAAATGATCCACCCACCTCAGCCTCCCAAAGTGCTGGGATTATAGGTGTGAGCCACTGTGCCCGGCCTACATCAAATGTTTAATAGAAATAAATAAAAACAAAAGGCAATAAACTAAAATGTAAAGGCAATAAACTAAAATGTAAACAATGTTTAATCTCTGGATGGTTTTCTTTTTCCTTTTTTGTTTTTCTGCGGTAGGAGTAGGGTTCGCTGTGTCTCTGAGGCCGTAGTGCAGTGGCACAAGCTTGGCTCACTGCAGCTCTGCCTCCCAAGTAGCTGGAACTAGGCATGCGCCACCACGTCCGGCTAATTTTTATATTTTTTGTAGAGACAGGATTGTGCCATGTTGCCCAGGCTGGTCTGGAACTCCTGGACTCATGATCCACCCACCTCGACCTCCTAAAGTGCTGGGATTACAGGTGTGAGCCACTGTGCCTGGCCTCTGGGTGGTTTTAAGTGGGGACTTTTATTTCTCACACATTCTTCTGTACATTCTATATTTTCTTCAAGAAAAATATCTTACTTTTCTAATCAGGAAAAAAAGTGAATATATGCATGTGCCTTTACAAAGTTGTTCTCATTGTGCAGATGAGTGAAACCAAGGTAGCAGGTGGGAAGGAAATGACTCACGTAAGATCACACAGCAGTCAATGTCACATTATGACAACGCTCAGGAAACTGCACTTCCATTTTTGCACCCCACTCTCTTGGGTCTGAGTTACCCACAGTTTTTCTAACAAGAATCTCGTGGGCATCTGACTTGAGTTGGAGACCTACCACTACACTGTGCAGAAGGGGGCCCCCCTCAGAAGCCCCGTATCAATTACTATGTGCTGTCTGCACGGGGCTTACTGCTATGGGAGTTTCAGAAGTAGAAGCCACAAGCCCTGTTCTCAAAGGGCTTACAGATGCGTGCTACAGTTGCATGTGAAACAGTGACGTCAGTACTGTTGTGCAGACTCTGAACGCTGTAAGAACAGCAGGGGAAGGAACTGATTGTCAGAGGAGCAACCAAGAACCGTTGGCACAAAATCTTTTCACCAGGGTTGTTCACACACGCAAAAATGCTGGAAGCTCTGCTCCTTTTAATTTCCTCCAGCCACCCTGCGTAGGCACCTGAAGGTAAACAGCATGAAGGAGAAGGAGATAGAAACGCACAAGATAGTTCTCATTTTGCATATTCCATAGTTCATAGTATTGAAGGTCTTCTTCGACAAACCCCACTGAAAAGAGTTTCTTGATTTCACCTTCACCGTGGCTAAAAGCAGCGGCTCGCCCCCACACTTTGGTTGTTCCCTTCTGTACTTTCTCTTCCCCTTCTGTTTCTCTTGGTGAGGGGTCCAAATTGGAAACTTTTTTTGGTCCTGCAGCCCACCGTAAGGGTTCATTCTGTGAATCTACATCTATTGCATCCCTGCTTGCCTAACAGTTCTTTCCCCAAGAACCAAACATTAAGTTGCTCTTAGCAGCACAGTAAATCTTCACAGGCTAGTGTGTGTGTGTGTGTGTGTGTGTGTATATATATATATATATATATATATATATTTTTTTTTTTTTTTTTTTTTCTTGATACAGAGTTTCGCTCTTGTTGCCCAGGCTGGAGTGCAATGGCACGATCTTGGCTCACTGCAACCTCCGCCTCCTGGGTTCAAGCGATTCTCTCACCTCGGCCTCCTGAGTAGCTGGGATTACAGGCACCTGCCACCATGCCCAGCTAATTTTTGTATTTTTAGTAGAGACGGGGTTTCACCATGTTGGCCAGGCTGATCTCGAACTCCTGACCTCAGGTGATCCACCCGCCTTGGCAGCCCAAGTGCTGGCATTACAGGTGTGAGCCACCGTGCCCAGCCCACAGACTAATATCTTTAAGGAACTTCTAGAAATCATCTCTGGCAGAGTCATCCAGGCACAAACAAGAGGTTCAGGGCTGATATCAAGGAGAACAAGGGGAAGATTCGGCAGGCTCAGACTGAAGGGATTCGTATGAATATTAACATTAGCTCCATTTACTGGTTTCTTTAACTCTGTGCCAGGCAGGTAATTTGCTTGATATGCATGATCTGATTTAATTTAGTTCTCATAGTGATCTTTCTGAAACAGGTACTGCGATCCCCACCTTCACAGGGAGAAAGGAAGCAAAGTCAGTTGCTCAAAAACACAGCTAGTCAACACCCCCAGAATGTACCATGCCAAGAGTGAACTCTCGTGTAAACTGTGGACTTTGGGTGATAATGATGTGTCAACGTAGGTTCAATGATTGCAACAAACACACCACTCTGGTGTGGGATGTTGACTGTGTGGGAGGCCGTGAGTTGGGGTGATGGAGGAGAACTGTCTGTACTTTCTGATTGATTTTGCTGAGAACCTAAAACAGCTCTAAAAAAAACAAAGTCTATTTACACACACACACACACACACACCCCTAGTAAACAACAGGACCGGGAGTCAAAACTAGGTCTGTCTCCTTAGGGGATGGTGAGTTACTATCAACAACATGTTGAACTCCACCGTACAAGCAGCAATAATGACGTGTGTGCACGCATGTGCACACGTGTGTGTGCATGTGTGTGCGCGCGCGTGCGCGTGTGTGCACGTGTGCGCGCGTGTGCGCATGTGTGTGCATTGTGCGCGCGTGTGCGCATGTGTGTGTATGTGTGTGCGTGCATGCGTGTGTGCATGTATGTGTGTGCGTGCATGCGTGTGTGCATGTATGTGTGTGCGTGTGTGCGTGCATGTGTGTGCGTGTGCGTGTGTGCGCCCACGTGTGTGTGCGCCCGTGTGTGTGCTTGTGTGCGTGTGTGTGTGTGCACGTGTGCACGTGTGCTGTGCATGTATTGAGGATTGGGGGAGTCTATGTTAAGAAAGAATTGGAAGGAAGAAATTTCAAATTGAGTCCTGGCTCCATCACCAACTGTGTGATCCTGGACAGGACACTTTGGTTTTAGCTTCCTCATCTGTAAATTGCTACTGGGTCATCGTGAAGATCAAATCAAATAAAATATGTACAAAGTACTCTGAAAGCATAAGTACTCTGAAAGCAACTATTCCTGTGTTAGTTTTTCTCTCTCTCTCTCACACACTCAGATGTACACATCTGTGCGATTAAGGGGATAGCCAGGAAGCTCATCTCGCAAGTCTCTAGTCCCACCTTAACACTGAACTGCTTCTCTCATTTGTACAATGAAGTGGTGGTTGAACTGGTACCTCCTTTGGAGGGTTTGTTGTGGTTTTCTTGAGACTCTAAGCTCTGATTTCCATCCTCTACTCAGAACTCCATTCCTACACTCCCACCCAGTCTTAAAGACTTGGCTGCTGTCTCTTCTGTCCACTCTCCACTGCCACCTTCAAGCTTGCATCCTCTCCTCCCCACACCCGGACCGGAGTCCCCTGTGCAATTTGAGACACAGTGCATCAGTGACATTCAGACATCTCTGTCTGAGGAACACTTTGTGGTTTCCCTGCCATTTAGAAAAACTTTTAGTTATAGAAATTTTCCAACATACACAAAAACAGACAGTAATATATCTTCATGTACCCAAAACCCATTTTCAACAATTATTAACACATGAGCAATCTAGTTTCATCTGTATTCCCACTCACCACCCTACCACTGGATTATTTTGAAGCAAATACAACATGTTGTTCCATCTCAAATAACCTCTAAAAACAATGACTCTTTTTATTAACATAGCCAAAATTCCATATATCACCTAAAGTCAACAAAATATCCTTAATAATGTTAGATACCTCATCAGTATTCAAATGTCCCTGGTTATCTGGTATAGATTTTATTATTCAGTTGGTTTGTTTGCAACATAATCCAAACAAAGTCTATATGCTGTATTTGGTTGATATATCTCTTAGGTGTTTTTTTTTCTTTTCTTTTTTTTTTTTTGAGATGAGTCTCCCTCTGTCACCCAGGCTGGAGTGCAGTGACATGATCACAGCTTACTGCAGCCTTGAACTCCTGGGCTTAAGCAGTCCTCCCAACTCAACCTCCCTAGTAGCTGGAACTACAGCTGCTTGCCACCACACCAGGCTATTTTTTTTTTCGAGACGGAGTTTCACTCTTGCCACCCAGGAGGGCAATGGCATGATGTTGGCTCACTGCAACCTCCGCTTCCTGGGTTCAAGCAATTCTCCTGCCTCAGCATCCCAGGTAGCTGGGATTACAGGCATGCGCCATATGCCTGGCTAATATTTGTATTTTAGTGAAAATGGGGTTTCACCACATTGGCCAGGCTGGTCTCAAACTCCTGACCTCAGGTGATCCACCCGCCCCAGCCTCCCAAAATGCTGGGACTACAGGTGTGAGCCACCATGCCCAGGATAGGCTAATTAAAAAAAATTATCTGTAGAGACAGAATCTCCTTGTGCTGCCCAGGCTGGTCTTGAACTCCTGGACTTAAGTGATCCACCTGCCTCAGCCTCCTGAAGTGCTGGGATTATAGATGTGAGTTGCTGCACCCAGGCCTGTCTCTTAAGTTTTCATCTATGAATTCCTCCTTCTTTTCTTTTTCCCTCTAATTTATTTGTTGAAGAAACCAGGTCAGGTTGTTTGCACTGTAGAATTTCCCAGGTTTAATCCATCCCTGAGTATCTTTAATATATTCCTATCTTCCCTGTGTTTCCTATAAACTGGAAATTAGATCTAGAGCATATTCAGTTTCAATATTTTTGGCAAGAATGCCTCATAGGTGGGGTGTCTGAGGAACACTTTGTCAGTAAAAAAGGACCTGTGAGCCAGCATCCCGTCATGCCGTAAGTGGCTGTAATTTTGACTGTGCTTTGTAAACCTTCTTTTCCATAGTCTTTTTTTCCCCCTTATTTATTTACTTATTTTTATTTATTTTGAAGGAGTTTCACTCTTGTCGCCCAGGCTGGAATACAGGGGCACGATCTTGACTCACTGCAGCCTCCGCCTTCCGGGTTCAAGAGATTCTCCTGCCTCAGCCTCCCAAGTAGCTGGGATTACAGGCGTCTGCCACCACGCCTGGCTAATTTTGTGTGTGTGTGTGTGTGTGTGTGTGTTTAGTAGAGACGGGGTTTCATCATGTTGGCCAGGTTGGTCTTGAGCTCCTGACCTCAGGTGATCCACCTGCCTCGGCCTCCCAAAGTGCTGGGATTACAGGTGTGAGCCACCGCCCTGGCCTTTTTTTCCTGGTTTAAATATCACTTCCAGACTTGAAACCTCCATCCAATTTTGTGTATCTTGGGGTTGCCCAGCCCACACACACCAGCTTATTGCCCATGCCCCCTGAGCAGAAGTCCATTGGTTCCCAAGAGGTGCCTTGAGGGGCAGCTTGAGAAATGGAGCGGGGCAGTTGTGGGAGGTGGAGGGGACGGGACAGATAGGGCAGAGCTGGATGTGACTCTAGAATTCGAGCAGCTTCCCTTTAATCTGCTTTATGTTCACTTCCATGTAAGATCACATTTAAGAGAAGGATTTCTCATCTTTCAAAAGTTTGTAAACCACTGATCTCTGTCTCTCTCCCATCACTAAGAAGAGATCAGCTATTCCTCTCCCTTAAGCCACCAAGAGAGTGCCAGGCACCTTTTCTTTTTCTTTTTTTTTTTGAGATGGAGTCTTGCTCTGTTGCCAGGCTTGAGTGCCGTGATGTGATCTCGGCTCACTGCAACCTCCCTGTCCCGGGTTCAAGCGATGCTCCTGCCTCCGCCTCCCAAGTAGCTGGGACTGCAGGCGCACACTACCACGCCCAGCTACTTTTTTTGTATTTTTAGTAGAGACGGAGGTCTCACCATCTCAGCCAGGCTGGTCTCGAACTCCTCACCTCGTGATCCACCACCCCCCTCCAGCCACCCCGAGTGCTGGGATAACAGGCGTGAGCCACCGTGCCGGCCGGAGGCTCTGTTCTTAATCATTCATTGAACAGTGAGTCACAGTTAAAATCCCCCTCCTCTGGGAGTGAAAGAGCGAAGGGAAATTTTACTCACCACCACCAAGAGCGTGCCCAGGCCTCAGGGGCATTCCCACAAGACTGTGTGCCTGACTTCTGATCGAGGCGTGAGCAGCCTGAACAAGAGTGACACATACGCAGTGACAGAATTCTAAATGTAGAATTTTGGTCGATAGTTCCACTGGCCAAGAAGGTAGCTACTAGCTACATAAATGTGACTACTTAAATGTGAATTCAGAGGCTGGGCACGGTGCTCACGCCTGTAATTCTAGCACTTTGGGAAGTCGAGGTGGGCGGATCACCTGAGGTCGGGAGTTTGTCAACATGGTGAAATCACATCTCTACTGAAAATACACAAAAAAATTAGCGGGGCATGGTACACGCCTGTAATTCTGGCTACTCGAGAGGCTGAGGCATGAGAATTGCATGAACCCGGGAGGTGGAGGTTGCAGTGAGCTGAGATCACACCAGTGCACTCCAGCCTGGGCGACAAAGTGAGACTCTGCCTCAAAAAAAAAAAAAAAAAAAAAAAAAAAGGTGAATTTAGGCCAGGTGCAGTGGCTCATGCTTGTAATCCCAGCACTTGTGGAGGCTAAGGCTGTGGATTACTTAAGCCCAGGAGTTCAAGGCTGCAGTGAGCTATGATTGTGTACTGTACTCCAGCCTGGGTGACAGAGTAAGACCCTGTCTCTAAAATAAATTTAAAAATAAATAAAATCAAAATATGTGAATGTATTGAAACTAAATCGAATTTAAAATTCAAATTCTTACTCAGCCAACCAAGTTTCATGCGCTCGATTGGCTAATGTGGCTAATGGCTACTGTATTGAAGAGTGACGATGGAGACATTCAATAACATTGACTGCACTACCAGCTCCCTCCACAGACCCTCAGAAAGCTTCCCTTTGCCATCCCTGTCGGCCCTGGGATTCCTGGAGAAGTGAATTTGAAAGCAGCTGAGTTAATGTGTACATGGGCATAAGTGAGTTTGTAAGCATGTTCCGTAGTCCGCTTTTATTCTCACTTCTGTATCTTGTTTGACGCGGCTCTGCCCTACTCAGTCTCCATTAGCAGAGGCAACAGATCGTGGTAATTTTCCCTAAAATTTTTCTAATTACATAAATTTTCCATCAGGGAGGGTCTTACTGGTAAAATTAAACTAAAAGCATTCGATTCTTCTTGCTCTGTTTCAATTTTTTAAAAAGCCAATTGGCCGGGCGCGGTGGCTCAAGCCTGTAATCCCAGCACTTTGGGAGGCCGAGACGGGCGGATCACGAGGTCAGGAGATCGAGACCATCCTGGCTAACA
>NC_045443.1:915066-933209 GCF_002776525.5 Piliocolobus tephrosceles | reverse complement strand
AGTCTCGCTCTGTCACCCAGGCTGGAGTGCAGTGGTGCCATCTCGGCTCACTGCAACCTCCACCTGCAGGGTTCAAGCCATTCTCGTGTGCCTCAGCTTCCCAAGTAGCTGGGATGACAGGCGTGCACCACCATGCCCAGCTAATTTTTGTATTTTTAGTAGAGATGGGGTTTCACCATGTTGACCAGGCTGGTCTCAAACTCCTGACCCCAGGTGATCTGCCTGCCTCGGTGCTGGATTACAAGTGTTAGCCACCACGCCTGGCCAAAACACACATTAGAAACAGAATTTAAGAGCTGGAAGGAATCTTAGGAATCAACTCTTTTGATAGCTTCACATTTACAAAGAAGAATGTAAACCCCAGAGAAGTTAAGTGACTTGCCGAAAAACTCGGTGACTCAGCACACTGAGAGGAACCCAGGCCGCCTGGCTTTCACCCTAGAGCTTTTCCCACAATTCAGAATTAAAGGATCCTCTTACTGCCGCCTTCTTGAGTACCCTACAACAATGCTTTGCTCCTTCTACAAAGCAAGATCCCTAGGGCCTCATTGGAGGCCCCTCATTCCATGAAACCAGACTTGGAGTCGTTTCTGAGTCACTCTGAATGTCTACTTATCTATAAGTTCAAGGATATTCTAAAATATACTTTCCAAGAGACAGTCTCCCTAAAAATGTCCCTCTGGCTTTACACCACAAAAATCACCCTGGCAGTACAGAAAAAGAGAAACCATTTCCATCCACAGTGACAGCCTCCGCGTAGGTGCAGTTTCAGTACCAGCCAAATGTCAGCAACATTCTCCCCTACAGCTTCCCTTGCCATCGAGTGTCTCACCAGGGCACGCGTGGTGCTTTTATATCCCCACAGCGTTTAACCCAATATCGACGTGGTAGAGACTCAGCAGTTGCCTCTCAAGTGGGAATTAGACTTCAAAGACTCCGATCAAATTCTAGAGCAGCGGTCAGCAGACTACAACCTGTGGAGCCAACCCTGGTCTGTTTTTATATCTGCTTCTTTCTGTAAATAAAGTTTTATTGGAACACTCCCACACTCATTCATTTACATGTTGTCTATGACTGCTTTCACATTATTATAGAATTGAGTAATTGCAGCAGAAATCATATGACTCACAGAGGCTAAAAAATATTGGCTCTCTGGCCCTTTACAGAAAAAGTTTGCTGGCTGGGCACAGTGACTCACACCTATAATTCCAGCACTTTGAGAGATCGAGGCGAGCAGATCGCTTGAGCTCAGGAGTTCGAGACCAGCCTGGGCAACATGGCGAAACCCCCGTCTCTACAAAATATACTGAAATTAGCCAGGCATGGTGGCACGTGCTTGTCATCCCAGCTACTGGGCTGGGGGTTGGGGCCTGAGGTGGGAGGATCACTTAAGCCCAGGAGGTGGAGGTTGCAGCGAGCAGAGATTGTGAGACCCTGTCTCAAAAAATAAAAATTAGAATTAAAAAGCTTCATATAGCAATTTGACTTTTATAAAAAAGTGAAATGAAAAAGAAAACCTTTGCTGGCCCCTGGTCCAGGGTTACAGGCGGTAGATACGGTAGATAAACCATTTTCCAATGCCTTTTTTCTGTTTACTTCCAAACGATGCTTATGAGATGGGGAAAGGTCCAAATCCAGAAAGATCTTGCCAAACCAAAACCATTATTACAACCAATTACAGCTGTTTCCTTTTCAAACGAATGTGCTTATTAATAGGAAATTTTTTGAAATATATTCAAGTACTTTTCTCTTTTGCATTTTTTTGTTCTTGTTTCCCTCTGTTCAGCCAGATGTATCCATATTGTCTAAAAGATAAAGAGGATTTTCACAACAGGAGTGCAAAGAGAAATAGTTAATATATTGCTTCTGGCATCCAAAATAAGGTTTTCCAGCAAGATTTTTTTTTTTTTTTTTTTTGAAGACATGGTCTTGCTCCATCACCTCAGGCTGCAGTGCAGTGTCATGATCATAGTTCACTGCAGCCTTGAGCTCCCAGGCTCAAGCAATTCTCCCACCTCAGCCTCCCAAGTACCTGGGACTACAGGTGCTGCAAGCTGCCACATTTAGCTAAATTAAAAAATTTTTTTTTTGTAGAGACAGGATCTCACTGTGTTTCCCAGGCTGGTCTCGAACCCCTAGGCTCAAGTGACCTCCTGTCTCTACTTCCCACAATGCTGGGATTACAGGTGTGAGCCACCAGGCCCAGCCAAAAATTTCTTGTACAGATGGGATCTCACTATGCTGCTCAAGCTGGTCTTGAACTCCTGGGCTCAAGAGATCCTTCTGCTTTGGCCTCCCGAAATGCTGGGATTATGAGTGTGAGCCACACTGTCCAGCCAAGACAATATTTTTGACAACCAGGTTTTGAGAGAGAGGATTTTCTAAATTTCTTCATTTCCCTTTGAATTGTTGTCATTGAATTCTACATCAGATATATCCCAGCCAAACAGGAGAAAAAAAAAAAAGAAGACACAGCATACCTCTTCTGATCCTGGATTAAGGGGACTATGGGAAGAAGTGAAGTCATGGAAGAGAAAGGAGGTATTCAGACATAACGGTTCAGTTGCTCCTCTCTGAGCCAAAGTCATGGATAAGAAGACGGACTCGGAAACTAGATTTCCCAGGTTTAAACCTTGGTTTAACTTCGGGCAACTTCGTAACCTCTTTGTGCCTCTGTTTCCTCACCTGTAAAACAGCAATAACAACATTACCAACTTCCCGGAATTGTTATGAAAACTCCATAAGGTGAGTAAACATTGAAGTGCTGAGAATACGCCGGGCGCGGTGGCTCACGCCTGTAATCCCAGCACTTTGGGAGGCCGAGGCAGGTGGATCACCTGTGGTCAGGAGTTTGAGATCAGCCTGGCCAACATGGTGAAACCCCATCTCTACTAAAAATATAAAAATTGGCCGAGCATAGTGGCACACGCCTGTAATCTCAGCTACTCAGGAGGCTAAGGCAGGAGAATCGCTTGAACCCAGGAGGCGGAGGCTGCAGTGAGCCGAGATGGCACCACTGCCCACCAGCCTGGGCAACAGAGTGAGACTCCATCTCAAAAAAAAAAAAAAAAAGTGCTTACAATAGTGCTTGTTACATGGTGGTGTTATTATGAGGGGTGGGGTGATAGATATTGGTCCACACTGCCATGAGCCAAGGTAGCGCAGACAGCAACGGAGACCACTGGATCTCAAAAACAGAAAGAGAATCGCCCATGAGTGACTCTAGCCCAGTATCAGACATCAGCCACCAGTGCCAGCAGGAGACCCTGGAGCAGGACCTGTGTCTCCTCAGCAGTCCGCAACTCGGGCAGGCCCACGGGCCCAGCAGCTCCAGGACAGAAACGAGCAGAGATGGAGAGTTCACAGGATAGATCCAAGAACCGTCCACACCCCACCCGTCCCATGCAACTAGATGCCAACTTCTGCAAATCCGAAAGACTGAGCATGTGTCTAAAGTGGACTGTTTACCATTTAAATGATTAAATCCAACTATGCTTCATAGATTAGACAAAAATATGGCCCCCATGCAATGTCCAACCCTCCCTCGCACCACTGTTCAGAGGGATGGGAACTTATAAAGGCATTTCATAGAACTGAAGAAACCACCTTTTTTTTTTTTTTTTTTTTTTAACATTTGAATGTGGTGAGAGTAAACGTGTGACTCTGCCTGTCTTCCTCCCGCCCGCCCCTCTTTAAGCGCTGAATTGGATTACGGGTTAACACCCTGCCATGCACATCTACGGACATCCCCACAGCCACACGTGCACAAGCTTGTGTCTAAACCTTGCTTCAGGAACAAGCCAGAAGAGTTTTGGGTTCTAAGGTAAACAGGAGAGGAAAAAAAAAGAAACTTTCTAAAAAAAGACTCGCCCCTGGTAATTTTATTTTAAACGCAGGGAGAATACTGCTACTCGCATAAACTGGCTTCGAAGGTACAACTTCTCCCTGCTCCCTCTATGGCTAATCAAGGGAGGAGTTGAAGGAATCAAACAATTTGTCAGTAAAAACATACTGTTTACTCACTTTGTAGAACACAGCCTATGCTTTGGAGCCTATTAGGTAAACTACAAATTTTTTAAAAAACTTTCAGGGATATAGGGAACAAAGCAAAGAACAACGGAAATCCCAAAGCCTCAGTATTGAGACTGTGCTGGAGGTCACCCCACCCATGGGAACTGGGGACCCCCCTCAGCAGTGAAGTCAGATAGTGTCGTCCTCAGGCTGTTTTTCAATTTCCTTGATAAATATGCAGGATTTCTTTGCCAGTCGTCAAGCTCCTAGCTCAAAGCAGGCTGGTGACTTCAGAGGGCTCCGCTGGGACCGGAAGGTCACTGGAGCCACTGGTGAAAATGACGCTGTCACTACCAACTCAGAAGGCCACCTCTCAATGTGCCAGGTGCCACCTCCTGGAGCACACACATGTGCACACGCACACTCACACGCGTGTGCCTGTGTACACCTCCCCCAGGGGCTGCAGCCAAGACGGGCATCCCACATCAGAGGGATGAATGGCAGGTCTGTCCCGCCAGCTGTGTGCTCTCTCCCATCCCAAGAAAGCCGCAGAGACTCAGACGGCAGAGCCTGGAGGAGCCCACGCAGTCTGTTCCCGGCACCCGGTGCGTGTGAAGGGACTTGAGGACAGCGAGATGGAATCAGAAAGAGAAATCATCAACCTTCAAGTAAGTTCTCTCTGGAAGAGAGCGGAGGGGAAATCGGGAGGAGAGGGGAAGCTGGAACAACAGAGGGTTGATACTTTAGTCACTTGATAGTCTCCCTCCCCGTTCTCTTTCTTACTCGCCCCCTTCTCCAAATGCTCCCTAGGCTTTGTCTCTTTATTTTCTCTTTCTCTCCATTTCCCTGTCTGGTTCTTCACTTGTTTTGAAATATCTGAAAAACAGATTGGTTAAATCCCTTTTGGCCTCTGCTTCCTCTTGTCAGTCAAAGAGCTAATTAGATCCGTATTACCAGAAAATGATTTCACATTCTGAGCAGTGCTTTCCCCAAGCCCCAGGACAGTAGAGACGTCTCTCAGAGCTGCCGGGCAGTTCTTTGGAGACAGGAAAGATATGAGTTTTGAGGCTAGGAAGAGAGGCAGCTGGCCAACTTTGCATTT
This sequence comes from Piliocolobus tephrosceles, assembly GCF_002776525.5. Classification (NCBI taxonomy): domain Eukaryota; kingdom Metazoa; phylum Chordata; class Mammalia; order Primates; family Cercopithecidae; genus Piliocolobus; species Piliocolobus tephrosceles. The sequence goes on along the minus strand of NC_045443.1, from coordinate 928,096 downwards.
TACAGGTTGGAAAAAACTTGAGCCGTTTCTAGGCTATCTTCACAAAGCTCTACTGTGTAGGACAGAAAGCGTCTCATTCGGACAGTGCAGGGAAAGGAAATCAGTCTAATCTCCTAGCAAGAGGCAGAGGCGTGTGTCCTCCTCTAGCTGGAATGGGCTTGGAAGGCATCAGAGGTTCCAGAGAGGGGTGGGATGTTATGGTGAGAGGAGAGCCAGGTTGCTGGGAGCTGCACTCCCTGACTCCCTGTCAACGGGTAGAATAGAATCAACCGTTCTATGACCACTGCTGTAACCGCTGTGTAACATTTCACGGAATCAAACAAAGTGTGGAAAAGGACTTTTGAGATCAAGAATTTCTGATCCCTGAACCTGGTCCTCGAACAAAATCTTAAGCAGCCACCCAATATAGACTTCAGATTAAAGGAGAGCTGTTTTATTGAAGCAGAGTATGTGCATGCGTCTCTCTCTCTCTCGTTCTCTGTGTGTGTTTTGGGCAGGGTGGCGTGAGGCTGGCAGAGTCTCTGTCCTTGGCCCCTCCACCGTTGAGACACCACCAGGGAACTTGCAGAACTGCTTGGTGTGCTGTATCAAAACCATTCACCAAGTACAACTGCATACCCAGTGTTGTTCTCCTGGATTGGCAGCCAGCCCTGACAGCGGTCCCACCGCGAGGCTTGCTGGTCCCTCTGTCTGGAACCTTCTTTCCCTGGCTTATCTCCTGACTGGCCCTTCCTAATACATTCAGGTCTCAGCTCAAATGCTACTTCCCCAGGGAGACCTCCTCTGACCAACCTCTTTACAGGATGCCTCTTCCCCAGTTTGTCTTTATCATTTGTTTAATTTCTTGCGCAGCACTGCTCACCACCTAAAGTTACATTGCTTATTTATTTAGTATGTATTGCCTGTCACTCTCACTAGGACACAAGATCTCTGAGATCAGGGCCTCCCCTGTTTTATTCACTGCTGCAGCCCTCGTGCATGAGGCAACTCTTGGTACACACTAAGTGCTTTAGAAAACATTTGTTAAGTGAATGAATTAAGGAAGCCATGAGTTGGAGAGGCTCTGAGATAGGAATAAGGTCACTTAATTGGCCCAAGACCTCCAGTCCATGTCTTCTGTCACTGGTGTGTGTTTTCTTCTTACTTCTAGTTCTTGCATCTATAAGATCCTTGGTTGTTAAGGAAACTGTGTTGCTGCTTATTATTCTCAGAAGAGCAAGTTTCTTCTGTGCTAATGGGTTGAACGATCTAGAGTTACAGGCTAAGGACTTTGCATCTGAACCAGAGGTTCAGAAGGAAAGAGGTGGTGGGAGGGAGGAGAAGGAAATGACTGACTAGGCTTGATGAATGTCTCTATCTCTAGCAGGTGACTAAGGTGTTAATGTGCCTTTCTCTTCATTTGTCGTTCAGTCTCTTCCAATATGCTATTTAATTCTTGTATCTTACTCACATTTTCCTTTGGTCAGAAGGTTATCCATTATTTTCTACAATTTCTTGTCCACCTTTGGCTGGGCACGGTGGCCTACGCCTGTAATCCTAGCATTTCAGAGGCCAAGGCAGGAGGATCACTTGAGCTCAAGAGCTAAAGACCAGCCTGGGCAACATCGCAAGACCCTATCTCTATTAAAAATTTAAAAGTGATTAGCTGGGCATGGTGGCGTGCACCTGTAGTCCCAGCTACTCGGGAGGCTGAGGTGGGAGGACTGTTTGAAGCCAGGAGTTCAAGGTTGCAGTGATCTGCAATCATGCCATTGCGCTTCAGCCTGGGCAGCAGAGCCAGACTCTGTCTCTAAAAAGAAAACAGTAACACTCTTTAGTTAAAACAACGTTTTCCCAAAATGTGGTACAATGATCACCAGTGGGTAGTAAAGGTTCTATCAATGGCTGACAACTTCTTATTATAACTTTTATTTTTACAGATTTTTTTTTTTTTGAGACGGAGTCTCACTCTGTTGCCCAGGGTGGAGTGTAGTGGCATGATCTCAGCTCACTGCAACCTCCGCTTCCCGGGTTCAAGTGATTCTCCTGTCTCAGCCTCCCAAGTAGCTGGGGTTACAGGCATGTACCACCACACCCGGCTAATTTTTGTACTTATAGTAGAGACAGAGTTTCACCATGTTGGCCAGACTAGTCTTGCACTCCTGACCTCAAATGATCCAAAAGCCTCGGCTTCCCAAAGTGCTGGGATTACAGGTGTGAGCCACCATGGCTGACCATCTTTATAGTTTTAGTATTCATTAGAAAGAGCATAACAGGGCCGGGCTAGGTGGCTCATGCCTGTAACCCCAGCACTTTGGGAGTCCGAGGCGGGCAGATCACGAGGTCAGGGGTTCAAGACCAGCCTAAAATAACATTAACTTGAGCCTCCATAATCAATGTTGCAGATGTGTTTCCAGGTCAGGACCTGTGAGACTGGGATGGGTAGCAGCAGCACAGCTGGCTGTGAAGAGTGGCGCACAGCACTCAGAGCAGGTGGCCTCCACCAGCTGGATGCCTGGAGCTGCTCCTTTCTCCAAGCCTCTGCCCTTCTCCCTGCCTTCACTGGTAGCCCTGCCAGGGAGCTAAGGCTGCTCATCTCCCAGAGTCTGGACGTATGAAAGGAAAGGTTGAGGATGATCCCTCTCTTCCCCTCTGAGCCAGCTTTGCAACCCTGTCCCCAAGTACAGAGTTTAAGCTCCTAGCCTGGCTCCTTCTCAAAATGGAACTCCTCTTGGGCGTCCAGGTTCCCCAGACAGATTCAGTTCTTGGCTCCTTTTTTTCCTCCTGTGCTGCATGTTGATGGAAATGTGAAGATGATCTGCTAAAAGAGGAACTAAGACTTGTCCATACCGAATGCAAATTCAGTATAGCTCAGGTTAAGTATAGCAAGATACAGATAGAAAGAGATGGGAGTGGAGGTAAAAATACTTATGAATAGAAGAAGGTCTATAGACAAAGTACTCTGGGAGTATTTTTGTTTGTTTTGCTTTTAAAGACATATATATATAAGCAGTTATATATGATATCTATATAATATATAATAGCAGTTATATATATAATAGCAGTTTTAGGTTCATGGCAAAATCGAGAAGGAAGACACACAGATCTCCCATATAGCCCCTCACCCTACATGCAAAGACTCCCCATTATCAACTTCCTCCACCAAAATGGTACATTTTTTTTTTATAACTGATGAGCCTTACACTGACACATCATTATGACCCAAGGTCTACAGTTTGCATGAGGGTTCACTCTTGGCGTTAAACATTCTATGCGTAATAACATGCTTCCACCACTATCGTATAGTATACTAGAGAAGTTTCACTGCCCTAAAAGTCCTCTGCATTCTGCCTGTTCATGCTCCTTCCCCGCTCAACCCCCAGCAATGACTGACTTTCTGTTTTGCCTTTTCCAGAGTGTCATGTAGTTGGAATCATACCATATGTAGCCTTTTCAGATTGGCTTCTCTCACTCAGTAATGGCATTTAAGTTTCCTCCACGTCTTTTCATGGCTTGGTAGCTCATTTCTTTTTAGCACTGAATAATATTCCAGTGTCTGGATGTACGACTGTTTATTTATTTATTCGCCTACCGAAGGACATCTTGGTTGCTTCCACGTTTTGGCATTATGTATCATATGTATCATTCTGTATAAAGCCACTCTGGCTGGGCGCAGTGGCTCACACCTGTAATCCCAGCACTTTGGGAGGCCGAGGCGGGCGGATCACTTGAGGTCAGGAGTTCGAGACCAGCCTGGCTATCGCTAACATGGTGAAACCCCACCTCTACTAAAAATACAAAAATTAGCTGGGCGTGGTGGCGGGTGCCTGTAATCCCAGCTACTCGGGAGGCTGAGGCAGAAGAATCGCTTGAACCCGGGAGGCGGAGGTTGCAGTCAGCTGAGATCACGCCACTGCACTCTAGCCTGGGCAACAGAGTGAGACTCTGCCTCAAAACAAAAAAAACAACAAAAAAAACCGCTATGTAGGTTTTTGTGTAAACATAAATTTTGAATTCATTTGGGAAGACACAATGGATCGCAATTTCTGGATGATATGGTCAGATGTTGAGTTTTGGAAGAAACTGCCAAACTGTCTTCCAAAATGGCTACGCTGTTTTGCATTCCCACCAGCAATGAATGGGTGCTCCACATTCTCCTCGGCATTTGCTACTGTCAGGGTTCTGGATGTTGGCCATTCTAGCGGCTGTGCAGTGATATCCCACTTTTGTTTTAATGTGCATTTCCCTAGTGACATAAGATGTGGAGAATCTTCTCATATGCTTATCTGCTACCTTTGCATCTTCTTTAGTGAGGAGTCTGTTCCGGTGTTTTGCTCATATGTAGTGGGTTTTTTTTTTTTTAATTTAAATTTAAATTTTTATTTTTTGAGATGGAGTCTCGCTCTGTCGCCCAGGCTGGAGTGCAGTGGCCTGATCTTGCCTCACTGCAAGCTCTGCCTCCCAGGTTCAAGTGATTCTCCTGCCTCAGCCTCTCAACTGGCTGGGACTACAGGCGCCGCCACAACGCCCGGCTAATTTTTTGTATTTTTTAGTAGAGACGGGGTTTCACCATGTTGGCCAGGATGGTCTCAATCTCTTGACCTCGTGATCCACCCGCCTCGGCTTCCCAAAGTGCTGGGAATACAGGCTTGAGCCACCACGCCCAGCGAGTCGTTTGCTCGTCTATATAAACTAACTATACAATTAGTTTGTTGATAGTCACAACTGATTTTGATTGAGATTGTTTGAATCTATAGTGAGTCCTCTTATCCATAAACATGGAATATCTCTCTATTTATTTTATATTTATGTATAAATTTATTTATTTATTAAGACGGAGTCTTGCTCTGTTACCCAGGCTGGAGTACAGTGGCACGATCTCAGCTCATTGCAAACTCTGCTTCCCAGGTTGAAGCAATTCTCCTGCCTCAGCCTCCTGAGTAGCTGGGATTACAGGTGCTTGCCACCATGCCCAGCTAATTTTTGTATTTTTAGTAGAGACAGAGTTTTGCCATGTTGGCCAGGCTGGTCTTGAACTCCTGACCTCAAGTGATCCACCCGCCTCGGTCTCCCAAAGTACTGGGATTACAGACGTGAGCCACCATGCTTGACCTCTTCATTTATTTAGTTCTTTGATTTCTTTCATCAGAGTTTTGTAGTTTTCCTCATAATAGATATTGTACATATTTTGTTAGATTTATACATAAGCATGTCATTTTTTAGGTACTAATGTAAATGGTAGTGTTTTAAGTTTCAGATTCTACTTGTTCAGTGCTGTTTCATAGGAAAGTGATCACATTTTATTTATTAACCTTGTATCCTGCAACCTTGCTATAATTGCTTATTAGTTCCAGCAGATTTTTGGTCAGTTCATTTGGACTTTCTACATAGACAATCATGTCATCTGCAGAGACAGTTTTATTTCTTCACTCCCAATCTGTAGTCCCTTCATTTCCTTTTTTTTGAAGGAACTACATTGCATTTACTAGGACTTCCTAGCAAAGACGAGGAAATTGCTAAGATTTGTTCATACTGAATGCAAATTCAATGTATGAAGCAGTGGTGACAGGAGACATCCTTGCCTGTTTCTAATATTAGTGGGAGTGCTTCTACTCTTTTATCATTAAGTATGATGTCAGTTATAGGCTTTTTATAGACATTCTTTATCAAATTGAGGAAATTCCCTATTCCCAGTGTACTGAGAGTTTTTATCATGAATGGGTGTTGAATTTTGGCAAATATTTTTTCTGCATCTATTAATATAATCATGTGATTTTTTCTTTTGTAGTCAGTTGATGTGACTAATTACATTAATTGATTTTCTTTTGTTTTTGTTTTTCTTTTTTTTTTGAGATGGAGTTTGGCTCTTGTTGCCCAGGCTAGAGTGCAATAGCGGATCTCAGCTCACCTCAACCTCCACCTCCCAGGTTCAAGCGATTCTCCTGCCTCAGCCTCCCAAGTAGCTGAGATTACAGGCGTGCACCACCACGCCCAGCTAGTTTTGTATTTTTAGTAGAGACAGGTTTCTCCATGTTGGTCAGGCTGGTCTTGAACTCCTGACCTTGGGTGATCTACCTGCCTCAGCCTCCCAAATTGCTGGGGTTAAAAGTGTGAGCCACCGCACCAGGCATTAATTGATTTTCAAATGTTGAACCAGTCCTGCATACCTGGAATAAACCTCAGTTGGTGTGGTGTATAATTCTTTTTTTTTTTTTTTGAAATGGAGTTTCACTCTTGTTGCCCAGGCTGGAGTGCAATGGCATGATCTCAGCTTACCACAACCTCCGCCTCCTGGGTTCAAGCAATTCTCCTGCCTCAGCCTCCAGAGTAGCTGGGATTATATGCATGTGCCACCATGCCTGGCTAATTTTTATATTTTTCATAGAGACAGGGTTTCTCCATGTTGGTCAGGCTGGTCTCCAACTCCCAACCTCAGGTGATCCGCCCACCTCGGCCTCCCAAAGTGTGGGATTACAGGCGTGAGCCACCATGCCCAGCCACATCCACTTCCTTTTAATCTGTATGTCTTTTTTTTTTTTTTATCTGATACAAGATCTTACTTTGTCACCCATCACCCAGGCTGGAGTGCAGTGGCACCATCTTGGCTCACTGCAGCCTGAAATGCCTTGGCACAAGCAATCCTCTCACTTCAGCCTCCCAAGTAGCTAGGACTACAGGCACACACCACCACACCCAGCTATTTTCTTATTCTTTGTAGAGACAGAGTCTCACTATGTTGCCCAGGCTAGTCTTACTTCTGGCCTCAAGTGATTATCCCATCTCAGCCTCCCAAAGCGCGGGGGTTACAGGGGTGAAACACCACACCTAGCTGATCTATATGTGTCTTTATGTTTAATGTGAGTTTCTTGTAGACAACATACCGTTGGGTCGTCTTTTTGTGTCCATCCTGACAATTTCTGCCTTTCGATTATGTATTTAGACCATTGACATTCTGGAGTGCAATGGCGCAATCTCGGCTCACTGCAACGTTCGCCTCCCGGGTTCAAGTGATTCTCCTGCTTCAGTCTCCCGAGTAGCTGGGATTACAGGCTCCTGCCACCACACCCAGCTAATTTTTGTATTTTTAGTAGAGGTGGGGGTTTCACTATATTGGCCAGGCAGGTCTTGAACTCCTGACCTCAAGTCATCTGCCACCTCAGCCTCCCAAAGTGCTGGGATTACAGGCGTGAGCCATCGAGCCTGGCTGAATTTTTTCATTTGTTATTTTTAAAAAAGAATAGAAAAAAAAGTTTTTCTTTTACCTTCATTTATTCTTTCTTTGATACTTCCCTTTTCTTTACGTAGATATGAGTTTCTGACCTATTTCATTTTCCTTCTTTCTGGAAGTCCTGGCCTCAAGTGATCTGCCTGCCTCAGCCTCCCAAAGAGCTGGGATTACAGACATGAGGCGCCACGTCCAGCTTCATTTTCCTTCTTTCTAAAGAACTTCTTTCAATATTTCTTGCAAGACAGAGCTACTAGCAACAAATTCTCTTAGTTTTGTTTGTTTCTGAAAGTATTTCTCCTTCCCTTTAGAGGGGTAATTTTGCAAGATAGAGAATTCCAGGTTGCTGGATTTTTTTCCTTCAATGTTTTGAATATTTCACTCCACTTTCTTCTTCACATGTGTCTGAGGAGAAATCAGATGTAATTCTTATCTTTGTTCTTCAATAGGTAAGATTTTTTTTTTTTTTCTTGTGGATTCTTTCAGTATTTTTTCTTTGTCTTTGATTTTTTTGTAGTTCTTTGGGCATTTATCCTACTTGATTTTTTTCTGAGTTTCCTGTATCTATAATTTGGCATTAATTTGAGAGAAATGCTCAGTCATTATTGTTTCACATTTTTTTTGTTCCTTTCTGCCTCCTCCTTCAGTTATTTCTATTACATATATGATACCTGTTGTAGTTGTCCCACAGTTCTTGAATGTCCTGTTCTATTTTTCTCAGTCTTTGTCTCTTTGCTTTTCCATTTAGGGGCTTTCCATGAGATATGCTTAAGCTCAGAGATTCTTTCCTTAGCCCTGTCCAGTCTACTCATGAGCCCATCAATGGCATTCTTCATTTCTGTCAGTGTTTTGGCCTCTGGCATTTCTTTTTGGTTCTCTCTTAGGGTGTCCATCTCTCCACTTACATTGCCCACCTCTTCTTGCATGCCATCTGCTTTATTCATTAGCACCCTTAGCACATTCATCATAGTTGTTTTAAATCCTTGGTCTGACAAAGTCCAATATCCCTGCCATGTCTAGTTCTAATGCTCGCTCTTCTCTTCCAATTGCATTTTTTGCCTTTTAGTATGCCTTGTAATTTTTTCTTGACAGTCAGGTATGTACAAGGCAAAAGGAACTGCTATAAATAGGCCTTAGTATGTGGTGGTAAAATGTGAGGGGAGGGGAAGTGTTCCACAGCTCTGTGACTGGGTGTCAGTCTTTTAGTGAGCCTATGCCTCTGGACTGAACATCACAACTGCTTCTAAGTACGCCCCCCTTAGGTGGGTCAGGATAGCTACGGTGTGCTGCAATAGGGTCTTCTCCTTCCCCCAGGTCCCTTGGGCTCTAATAAAACCCCAGCAAGTTTGACTCTGGTTAAATAGTTCTCCTGAGGTCAGGCCTTGTTAAGAAGAACCGACAGAATGCTCTGGCCTATTTTGAAATGTTTCCTTCTCCCTTCCCCCTGCCAGAAGCATGAGGAGATTTTTCTCTGACATTTACTATAGAACTTGGGCAGCTCCTAGAGGTAAAACTCACAAAAGCATTTCCTCCAGTGCCCACCCCCATGACTGGGTCACCCTGGAGTTTTTAACGCTCAGACTTGTCCATTCTGAGCCTCCAAGCAATTTGTCAACTACAGTTCAGGGTTTCCTAGCTGGTACTGATTCCTGAGGAGAACTGCCCTTGTGAGTCTGCCCCATCAGCCACGACTCCCCATCTTCACCCGTCTGTCCCACAGATCTTAGGGGTAGTGGTTTGCCCTATGTTCTTACCTCTCTCTTGGATCCAAGAAGAGTTGTTGATTTTTCAGTTTCTTCAGCTTTTTACTTGTTAGGATGGCGTGGCTAAGTCCACGTGCCTTACATGCAGAACCAGAAGTCTCCAGAAGTTATTTTCAAATGGAAGTTCCAGAAAACAATTTGATAGTATAATATGTGTCAAGATATCCATATATATATATATATGGTGTTTTTGTTTTTGAGACTGAGTCTCACTCTGTTGCCCAGGCTGGAGTGCAATGGTGTGAACTCAGCTCACCACAACCTCCGCCTCCCGGGTTCAAGTGATTCTCCTGCCTCAGCCTTCTGAGTAGCTGGGACTACAGGCACCCACCACCACGCCCGGCTAATTTTTGTATTTTTAGTGGAGAGGGGGTTTCACTATGTTGGCCAGGCTGGCCTCGAACTCCTGACCTCGTGATCTGCCCACCTTGGCCTCACAAAGAGCTGGGATTACAGGTGTGAGCCACCGCGCTCGGCCAAGAAATTTTAAAATGACTTGCCAGGAGCAGTGGCTTACACCTGTAATTCTAGCACTTTAGGAGGCTGAAGCAGGTATATCACCTGAGCTCAGTTTGAGGCCAGCCTGGGCAACATAATGAAACCCCATCTCTACTAAAAATATAAACATTAGCTGGGTGTGGTGGTGTGTGCTTGTAATCCCAGTTACTCAGGAGGCTGAGGCATGAGAATCACTTAAACCTGGGAGGCGGAGGTTGCAGTGAGCTGAGATCATGCCACTGCCCTACTAATCTCACTTCTAGAATCAGCCTAAGAAAATGATCAAAGTTGTGTTTAGATATGCAAAGATGTTCACTGAAATATTATACATAACAAAAAATGGAGAGTCCAATAATGAAGAAATGGTTAAATAAAGTTTGATAAATCTGTAAATAAATATGGAATAATTTTTTTATGTTTTGAAAGAATACTTAAGCAAATATCAAAATGCTAATCATACGTTAGGTTAAAGAAATAAGATACATAAGCACATAAATGTTTCATTTCAATTTCCTTTAAAAATCATATACAGCCGGGCGCGGTGGCTCAAGCCTGTAATCCCAGCACTTTGGGAGGCCGAGACGGGCGGATCACGAGGTCAGGAGATCGAGACCATCCTGGCTAACACGGTGAAACCCCGTCTCTACTAAAAATACAAAAAAAACTAGCCGGGCGAGGTGGCGGGCGCCTGTAGTCCCAGCTACTCCTGAGGCTGAGGCAGGAGAATGGCGTAAACCCGGGAGGCGGAGCTTGCAGTGAGCTGGGATCCGGCCACTGCACTCCAGCCCGGGTGACAGAGCAAGACTCCGTCTCAAAAAAAAAAAAAAAAAAATCATATACAATAAATATGTGTAGGAAAACTATTGGAAAAAATAAACCAAAAAGTTAATAGTAGTTATTTCTGGATTATGGGTTTATGAATGATTTATTTTCATCCATTACTTTTCTTTTCACTTTTTATTTCCTTTGCACATTTTCTACTAACCCATATATTATATTTAGAATAGAAAAAAACTTGTAGTTTAAAAAAGAAAATTAGAGAAGCAGGTGTGCCCATATGCAAATGAGTAGATTTCATGGGCTACTATATATATACACATACACACACACACATATTTATTGACTGTTTCTGATTACCATAAAACTAAACAGTTTATACTTAACTACTGTGTATAAGTAGGCGTCTCCTTTTTTTTTTTTTTTTTTTTTTTGAGACAGAGTCTCGCTCTGTCGCCCAGGCTGGAGTGCAGTGGCACGATCTCAGCTCACTGCAAGCTCCGCCTCCTGGGTTTACGCCATTCTCCTGCCTCAGCCTCCCGAGTAGCTGGGACTACAGGCACCCGCCACCTCACCCGGCTAGTTTTTTTTTTTGTATTTTTTAGTAGAAATGGGGTTTCACCGTGTTAGCCAGGATGGTCTCGATCTCCTGACCTCATGATCCGTCCGTCTCGGCCTCCCAAAGTGCTGGGATTATAGGCTTGAGCCACCACGCCCAGCCGGCATCTCCTTTTAAGTGGCTGTTTCACTTTTTAATAGTTTTACATAGGACAACTCTTGTTTTTTGTATCTGAATACGCTCCAAGACTAGAAATGTGATATCCCAGCTGGGCGCGGTGGCGCACACCTGTAATCCCAACACTTTGGGAGGCTGAGGCGGGTAGATCGTGAGGTCAGGAGTTTGAGACCAGTCTGGCCAACATGGCAAAACCCCGTCCCTACTAAAAATACAAAAATTAGCTGAGCATGAGCGCATGCCTATAATCCCAGCTACTCGGGAGGCTAAGGCAGGAGAATCGCTTGAACCCAGGAGGTGAAGGTTGCAGTGAGCCGAGATCGCACCACTGCAGTCCAGCCTGGGCGACAGAGACTCCGTCTCAAAGAAAAAAAGAAAAGAAAAAGATAAAATCACTCCAGATAGAGAGATAGATAGATAGATAGATGGATTTGGGATGACTTCTTTGAAAAGACAGTCATTGAATGAGCTCCGAAGGATGGATAGGACTTTGACTAGTGCAAGAGTATTGCACTACTGACTAGTGCAGAGAACAGTATGAGCAAAAAGCTGGAGGCAGGAAAACACAGGGTATATCTGGGGAAGGATGAGTAGATTTGTTTAGACTATAAGGTGAATGGAGGAGAAAAGTGAGAAATAGGATTATAAAGGTAAGTTGGAATCAGATTGTGATGAACCATGAAGGCCAAATTTGGTTTATTAATCGGCCTTCCAGGTCCTGTGTAGAAGTCCAACTCTGATGGGGGCATGTGGTGGCTAGATTTGCAGGTGAAAGCCAAATTTTTTATTCCTTGCCCAGACCTTTCCTGGATCTCCATCTGAGAGCCCAGGTGCCTCTGCAGAGCAAAGAACACTCATGAACACATCCATTCATTCGGTCAGTTCATCCCCGATGAACGGCTCTAGCCCGCGTTTTAAAGAGGAAAAAAATCAAGTTCCAGAGATGTATGATGTTTAACTGGGCCTTGGAATCTTCATGGCATTGGGCAGCGTATCTAATGAACAACAGGCAGACTACTCAATAAATACGTATTTGTTAGGCTGGGCGTGGTGGCTCACGCCTGTATTCCCAGCACTTTGGGAGGCCGAGGCAGGCGGATCATCTGAAGTCAGGAGTTCATGACCAGCCTGGCCAACATGGTGAAACCCTGTCTCTACTAAAAATACAAAAAAAAAAATTAGCTGGGCATGGTGGCGGACGCCTATAGTCCCAGCTACTTGGGAGGCTGAGGCTGGAGAATCGCTTGAACTCAGGAGGAGGAGGTTGCAGTGAGCGAGGATCACACCAATGCACTCCAGCCTGGGTGACAAGAGTGAAATTCCATCTAAAAAAAAATGTGGCTGGGCGCGGTGGCTCAAGCCTGTAATCCCAGCACTTTGGGAGGCCAAGACAGGCGGATCAGGAAGTCAGGAGATCGAGACCATCCTGGCTAACACTGTGAAACCCCGTCTCTACTAAAAAAAAAAAAAAAAAAAAATACAAAAAACTAGCCGGGCGAGGTGGTGGGTGCCTGTAATCCCAGCTACTTGGGAGGCTGAGGCAGGAGAATGGTGTGAACCCGGGAGGCGGAGCTTGCAGTGAGCTGAGATCGCGCCACTGCACTCCAGCCTGGGCGACAGAGCAAGACTCCATCTCAAAAAAAAAAAGTATTATAAATGTGATTACTGTAAAAAGACCTTCAGAAAATATAGGCCTTTAAAGACTATCTGAAGACAAACATTTCAAACATAAAGAGGATTGTAGTACCTTTACTTGTAATACAGATTTTATTGTACACATTTTATATTAAAGGAAAACCCTGAAGCAGATGCTCAAACTTTAGTGAACATCAGAGGATTTATATTTGAGAGAAAGTCTAAAAATGTAATGAATGTGAAAGAACATTTGTCTGAAAACTATAGCTTAGAAAACACCAGTTTCTACTAAAAAATATTTTTGCATATGTAGCAAATGGGGAAAATATATTTAATCAAAAATTAAGTCTATATAAACATTTGAGGATTCACAGTAGAAAGAATGAAGGCACTGAAACTAGACATTATACTAAATCA
>NC_045443.1:889309-914966 GCF_002776525.5 Piliocolobus tephrosceles | reverse complement strand
GCAGGGCAGGACTGAAAGCTAGGTTTTCTTTTTGCTATACTCAGACTCTGGTTTTCAAATGTGGTCCCTGGAACAGCAGCGCCCCATCACTTGTTAGAAATGCAAATCCTTAGACCCACCGCATCAGAAACTCTGGAGATGAGGGTTTCTGCATCTGTATTTCCACAAGCCCCCTGGTGATCCCGGTGCATACTAAAGTCTTAGAATCCTCACTTCGATCCATAAGTGACTGATATATGGGGGATATGGAGACTTCAAGACTGGCTCCTTTCTCCCGGGTAGTCCTGTAGCACTTGCACTAGACCTGGAGTAAGCAGCACACCCAGAGTCACACGGAGATGTCAGCAGACCAACGGGCCCAGGTTGGAGCAGGTGCCAGGGAGGAGGAGCTGCCAGTCACTTTCTAAGAAGACAAAGGTTCTAGGCCTCTCAAGTCCAAACTTCTTGTTTCAGTGTGGCGTACCACCACACTGTCACCGCTACGATGTGCATGCCACATACTTGTGGGATTTACAGCCACCATGATGAGAGGTGCTTTGGGATTCCTCCAGCCTAGGAAAGAGACGTGTTTGACAGGCCCGCCCGCACTAGAAAGATTCAGCATAATGAAGGGCTCGGGTGAAGATGGATGTCTCTCCTGTCACCCAGCCTTGCCTCTCAGGAGAGGGAAGAGAGCTACTGAAGGCAAGAGTGGGCTTTCCCACGGGGGCACCTGGGCACAGACACCTGAGGGATGGGGAAATATGCCTTTCACAGGGGTGGAAGAAAAGGAACAGAAGGGCCTAGCACCCCTGAACAGTTTGAGGGCCTTGGGAACAGGGGTTGGGAGGGCAGGGGGCAATGTGGAAGTCAGGTGGGACAGAGTGCCAGCCCAAAGTCTGGAGCATCGCCTCCACGCCTCTGTGAGAGCGCTCCCAGTACCCTGGAACGGCGAGCCTCTGAGCTAGACGTTGACCAGGCTCCACGCCAGGAGAATGGAAATCCCCGCGCCTCTCCAGAGGTGAACTCCCTGTTTCCACAACCCTCATCCAGGGAAGCAGGTTTGTTTACCCTCAGGTTTGAGGGGTCAGGCTTCGGTCGTTCTGTTTTGTGTGCTTGTCTTGTGCCTCGGGCATGGAGTCCAGAAACCAATTGTCTGCCCGGATACACATTTTCAGTCCTAATCTGTACACAGCCTCACTCACACAACCAGGACCTTTCCTCTTCAGCTGTAGTTTCCTAGAAATGTGACCGCCCAGTGTTATGATTCAAACAGGGCTCAGTCCCAAGGGATCGTGGGACAGGGTGGGGTTGGCAGTGTTGGATATCTAATGCCGCACCCTTCCTCTGTTGCTGTCTCTCTTTCTCTGGTTTTCACAGTGATCTATGTAATTTAATGCTTACCCACACTCCTTGTTGTGAACTGCCTTCACTAGGGTTGGGAAGGGGAGCAGGAATCTTGCAGAACCCATGGCCTACCCCGGTTGCTTCAAAGGCGTCTCTGTAAATGGGATCCTGGGCTGCTGCAGTCACTCCTGGGCAGTGCCTTCCTGCCCCACAGAGCTTCCAAGCTGCAGAGCTCTGTGCTTTTAGGCCCTCAAGGGGCAGTCCACAAGGTGGAAGCTCCTGTGAAAGCTGAGGTTTCGCTTCACCATGTAGGAGAAAAAAATAGCCTGGGGGCTATGGAGTCGCCTAAGAGGAGGCAGGTGGGATGGAGGGGAGCACAGGGTCGACAAGGCTTATCCTCAAGTTGCCACTAGTATCCTCAAGATCCCAGAAATCAGTACTGCCTGTGCTGTTTCCAGAATGCTAGTCACAGTAATAGTGGCCGGCAGGGGGCTGTCCCTGTGAGATTGTGTGAGAGAATTAGGAAAACAGAGAAACCCTGTTATTTTGTTTTCCATTCTCCATGTGACCTGCAGTACTTTTCCTCCTCCCGTAAGAAGTCAGCTTCCTCCCTCACCATCCCGATGTGACCTACTTATCTGCTCCCTTGAAAGGGAGGTACCCTGGAAGCCATCCCAGTCTGGGGCGGTTCTGTCTGAGTCTCAGAGACAAGCTCTTTAATAAGGAAAATCCAGAAGCAATAAAACTGGGGGGCAAGGTATGAGGGAGGCTGGAAAACGTCGGAGAAGAAGGCAGATGGAGGCCAGTGGCGCCACAGCAGAGTATTCGGTGGTGTGCCATCGGCCCTCATGGCTGACTCATGCCATGACTAAGGGAAATTGGTCATGGAGCCATCAAAGAGGGCAGATGTCAACTGCTGGAGAGAGTGCATGGACAGAAGTACAAGGAAAATAAAGTCCAGCTCTTCCAGGTTGACCACGTTGTGCCCCTACTTCACAGAGCTGTAATCTAATCTCTGAACCCTTTTCCTTATCTGCAAAATGAAGATACTCTTTATCTCGGAAGATTGATGAAAATACTAAATAATTTACCCTCTGTTCCTTCCTAGAGAAAACTTAAGCATATTTCAGAACAAAGGCACATAAATGATAACGGCTACCATTTATTTCTAAGTACTCATTCCATAAGAAGCCCTATATACATAGTTTTCTCACTTAGTTCTGTGAGGAAACCATTAGGCTTATGTTACCAGTAAGGAATCTGAGGCCCAGAGAAGTTAAATCACTGTGCAAAGTCACACAGCTAGCAAGCAGCAGAACTGAGGCCCATAACCATGTCTGTTTGGCTCAAGGCATGTACTGATTGACTGTAACATCATTTGCCTTCAAGGATTTGCCAAAAACCCTTGTCCCCAGACCTTAAGTAAATTTAGAATGCTGAGTCAGATTGGGGCCGAAGGAATCAAAGAATAATTGGGTTATATAATGCTACGATTTTATGCTAATCTTGGCACTAAAGAGACATTGTCTCGCAATCTGGAAGACTATAACTGCCTATCTGGTCTCTAGCCACTGGGCCTCCAGTCTGGCCTCCCTCCAATCCATTCTCCTCACTGTAGCCACAGAGAACATTCTCCTGCTTCTATCAGTGGTTCCCAGCTGCCCTCAGGATTATATCCAAACCCACTGGGGCCAGGGCTTGGCCTGTTCTTAGTAGGCCCTACCCCATTTTTAAAATCAAATGCATTAAAATATACCCATATCACTTACTAAGTATGAATTCTAACATGTAAAATTTTTGAAACAATTCATGATTTGAATTTTGGAATTAATAATTTAAATGCTCATTTTTCCTATGTGGGTGTCAATAAATTTTTTTCAGGTCTCAAATGCTTGGGACCTTCAGGAAGCCCATAGCCCCAAGTACTGTGCATATAATATCTAATGGTGAGACAGCCCTGTGTGTAGGCCCTGTCCCCCTGCCCTGTATGCCAGGCCTTCTGTAGATCCTTTTTCCTCTGCCTAGAACTTGCTTCTGCTTCTTCTGAAACTGTACACTGCCCACACTACTCTCCCCTCCCTCTTTGCCCCGCAGTCTATTTATTTTGATATAAGTTCATATGTGCTTAACCTGTTTCCTCATCTGTAAAGTGGGAATAGCAGTGTTATTTCATAGGATTATTAAGAAGATAGAATACGTTAATACACCAAAGCCTTTCTACACAAAGTATCCTGGGAGCTTGTTGGAAATGCAGAATCTCAGGCCCCACCCCAGAGGTCCTGAATCAGAACCTGCATTTTACCAAGATCCCCTGCGATTCGGACCCACATTTATGCTGGAGGAGCACTGCACTCACACACCGAGAACAAGGTCTGTTATCTAATAAGCACTCGATAAATGATGGCCAGTATTCAGGTGATGAAAGGTCAGGCTTTCACAGTTGTTTCTGGTTTTCCTTCTTGCCTTACTTTAACTTGCAGACTCTAGTTCAGTGGTTCTCAAATGGTGTTCCTGGGAAACTACGGCCCCTGGGAGCCGGCCCATGGCCCTTCAGCTACTGCTGCGGCGGCAATGAAGACCATGGTTCCCGCGCTCAGGTGCCTTCACTCTATCTGCAGAGGGAGACTGACAAGGAAAAGAGGAATTGCAATAGGTGGTATTATGAGGGCTATCTAAAAGGGAAGTAGAGGTGCTGGAGCATCTTGTGGGCTCAAGGAAAGTGTTATCCAAGACCCGAGAGCTGAGTTGGTAACTCAAGATTCCCCCCAAAAGTGGCAAAACAGTTTCCACTGGAAGAGTAGACTGACTGCTCCCGTGATGCGAGCGGGGAGCAAGTTCCAGAAAAGATGCGACCTCCTGGCGGACGGCAGAGTAGCTGCGGTAAGGCGCGGCTCCAACTTCTGCCGCTAAGAAAACACGTTGGCTTTGGCTTCGCGGCAAAGCAGCCGCTCGGTGGCCGCACAACGCTCCATCTCTCCGAGCCTCGGTGTCCTCATCTCCAGCCCTAACATGACGACACGCCCCACAGGTCTTGGGAGGGTTGTGAGGGGACAGAGTCGTGTTCCCGAATCGGGCGTTTCTTCCCTTCTCCCCTCCCTAGTCTGCGAGCCGCGTGGCCGCGGGGCGGACGTAGGCCTGAGGGCCGGCGCGACGGCGGCTGCGACCCTTTCTTCCGCGGCCTCGGGAGGGCCGCGCGCCCCGCCCCACGCGGCGCGAGGCTGGGAGGCTGAGAGGCTGCGACGGCGCCGAGGCTCCAGACAGCCGCGCCGCTGGGGGGCAGGGCAGGAGGGTCCCTGAGGGCCACAGGTGGGGCGCTGTGGGCGAGCAGAACGGGCCTGGGTGTGCCTGGAGCGCTCGGTGGCCCTTGCGGGAGGCCTGGGCAGCTGCAGGGGGACAGCGCGGCCGCGGGGCGCAGGGCGGCCGGCTCCCGAGGTGAAGGCGCCTGTCCCGGGGAGGCGAAGGTTCCTGTGCTGAGCAGGCGGCCGCGGCCTGCGGGCCCACTCGGGGGAACTGCAGGACGGCCCCGGGCGCTGGGCTGAAGAGGCCGCGGCGGCCGGGCTAGCTGGGGAGGGAGGGCCTGGCCGGCGGGCGCGGAGTGGGGCGTGGGGCGTGGGGCGGCCCGGCCCGGGAGCGCGGGGCGCGCGGAAACCAGGTCAGCTGACGCGGGCGGGCGAGCCGGGCAGGGGAGCGGGGCCCCGAGCCCACTTCCCGCATCCGGTCCCGGCGCGCTCGGGGCTGGGCGCTGAGCTGTGTCACGTGGCTGCACCTCTTCCTTCCCCCGCCGGAGGCCCGGGCCGCCCTCACCTTTTCCCGACGCAAAACTCGCCCCGCAGCCCCTTCCCCTTCGTCTCCCCCACACCTGCCACCCCCAGCCCGCCCCGTCCGCGGGCAGCGCCGCCAGCTGCAGGGTCCGGGGAGTGCCAGTTTGGGCTATTTGGGTTCCTTTTTTCTCACAAGAGCCCTTGATTTCCTGCTGAGTTTTCCCTTGGCGTCCCTTAGTTATTAATAATAATGGCCCCGGGCGCGGTGGCTCACGGTTGTAGAGGTGGGTTTTGTTGTTGTTGTTTTTGTTTTTTTAGTAGAGACGGGGTTTCACCGTGTTCGCCAGGATGGCCTCGATCTCCTGACCTCGTGATCCGTCCGTCTCGGCCTCCCAAAGTGCTGGGATTACGGGCGTGAGCCACCGTGCTCGGCCCTGGCTCACTCCTGTAATCCCAGCACTTTGGGAGGCCGAGGCAGGCGGACCTGAGGTCAGGAGTTCATAGACCAGCCTGGCGAGCATGGTGAAACCCCGTCTCTACTAAAAATACAAAAATTAGCCGGGTGGGGTGGCGGGCGCCTGTAATCCCAGCTACTCGGGAGGCTGAGGTAGAAGAATCGCTTGAACTCGGGAGGTGGAGGTTGCAGTGAGCCGAGATCACGCCATTGCACTCCAGCCTGGGCAGCAAGAGCGAAACTGTCTCAAAAAACAAACAAACAGAAAACTACCACTTCTGGGCCCTTTGTATGAAGCAAGCATTTTGCATAGACTCCTTTTCCTCTCTGATTTTTTAGGGCCACAGTGTAAGTATTACTAACCCCGACCTAAGATGAGAAAACTTGAAGTTCAGGAAAGTTAATGTGCTCAAGGTCACAGCTAGTCAATGGCTCAACTGGGAGTCACATCTTAGGCTGTCAAACCGAAACTATGTGCCCTTTTCGGCCCTCCACGCCCCAAGGGGAGGTCATGCCAGGACCATGTAGAACTACGGTGTTCTGCTAGATTCTACGCTAAAGCGGCATTGTCCTCAAAGACAGATATTTTCTGAGCCAGTCTAGGAAATAACCGAGCTCCAGGGCAGTATTAGAAGAGACTTCCCTTACAGCCTGTTTTTTTGTTTTGTTTTGTTTTTTTTGAGACGGAGTCTCGCTCTGTCACCCAGGCTGGAGTGCAGTGGCACGATCTTGGCTCACTGCAACCTCCACCCCCCGGGTTCGAGCAATTCTCCTGCCTGAGTAGCTGGGACTACAGGCGCCCACCACAACACCAGGCTAATTTTTTGTGTTTTTAGTAGAGACAGGGTTTCACCGTGTTAGCCAGGATGGTCTCGATCTCCTGACCTCGTGATCCACCCGCCTCGGCCTCTCAAAGTGCTGGGATTACAAGCGTGAGCCACCACACCCGGCCCCAGCCTGTTTCTTTAGCACAAGAGTCTGATCAGAGCTAGTGATCTGGAATTCTTTCCTGACTTCCAGGAGAAGCATTTTGATTTGGGGCACACTCCTCCCATCCTCATGGCCTCTCCCCACCCCTTTCACCCTGAGGAGAAAAGTAGGCTTTGCTTTTGTCCAGAGACTCTCCAACTGGAACCCACCTGCAGATCAATGTGCACATCAACCCACTGCCTCCTGCAAAGCAGGAGGTGGAGAGGGTGAGGTGAGGGGAGGGAGGGGAGGCAGGAGGGGCAACTCAGTGCAGCCACTTTCTCATACCCCCTTCCAAGTGGGAAGGTAGGGCTGTTCCAGAAGGGAGAAGCAGTAGTTTTGAAAAACAGAGAGCAGTCTGCACGTAGAAGGCAGAATTTTTGTTCTTATGAGACATTAGTAGGGCAATGGCTGGTTTTCATTATTTGAAAATAGTACAAGCACATTGTCAAATAATTTCACCTCATAAACATGGTTACATAAGAGAAAAGCCTGAAAACCACCTGGAGGACCCATACCGTAAGAACTCTAGACACAGGCAAGGCAAACAATTTATGAAGATCACTTCTAACCCCAGTCTCAAGTTGCAGCCTTCCTTCCATTCTTTTGGGACTGAAGTTGGGAGTGGTCTGTAGTATTGGAGCCACAGTGGAGGGGTTGGAGTGGGGTGGTGGAATGGAGGTATGATTCTCCTTTTCTGTATGAGTAAACAAAACACAAACAGAACAATTAAAAATAAAACTGTGGCCTAGCACAATGGCTCACACCTGTAATCCCAGCACTTTGGGAGGCCGAGGTGGGTGGATCACTTGAGGCCAGGAGTACAAGACCAGCCTGGCCGACATAGTGAAGAGACGGGGATCTCTACTAAAAATACAAAAATTAGCCCTACTTGGAATGCCTAGGCATGAGAATCACTTGAACCCTGTAGACTGAGGTTGCAGTGAGCCCATATCACCACTACACTCCAGCCTGGGTGACAGGGCATGACTCAGTCTCAAAAACAAAACAAAATGAAATGAAAACAGGACCATTAAGAGGAAAGGAGGAATAGAAGTCAAGTACCAAGGATGAATTAATGACTGTAGCTGGGACTAAAGGCCCTGCTGTCATTGAAAGGGAGGTCTGAGTGAATTGTATTGAAAGAACTACACTTTCACTTTGCTCAGGCAAGGAGCCCTGAGGCCTACCTTTTTTTTAAAGCTTCAGTTGCCACATTTGTAAAACAAGGACTTTGGATATGATGGCTCTGAAACTGCCTCCAAGTTTGGAAACTTCTGATTCTGAGATGCCAAGATATTTTCATTAAGTGACGCCCAATTCTTCCATCTCAACACCTTGGTAGTCATGTGACCCACTGCTCAGCTTTCCTGCTTTTGTGAGATCATTACTGCCAGTTCCAAGTGCATTTGGCTGCCAGAGAGCAAACAGTCCGTGCGTGAACCGGGGATATATATCGCTGTGATGGTAGGTCAGCACATTGCAGGGGTGCTGACCTAACCTGAAACAGCACTAAACACGGTGTCATCTCCAACACGCTATTCGGGGGCCTAGGCCTGGGCAAAGCCTTCTAATTGGCTTTTAGATGGCATCAATCTTTGTTCCTCGGGCCTTTGAGGAGCCAAGAATCAGAATCCTAGGAACCTTATACTTTGTACCTATGTTTCTACAAAAGTTAGCAGGTCTACCCCTGCCGCTTTCAATCAGGTGGGATTTGTTACACCTGGACCAACATTAGCCAGCTTAATCGCTGAAGTTGTACTTGATATGACCTAGGGTTGGGGCTGGAACCCGTCCTCAGGAGGCACTTGTTGGGGAGATCTATGTTTATCACTTGACTAACACAGTCACGGCAAATGGTCATGTTCTCTCAGTAGCAGCCCACACATAGTTTCCAGCAGGCATCAGTAGCTCCTTATAGGTACCTCAAACCTACAAGTCCATAAACGGAGCCACAGGTTAGGGTGGGAATGGGGATTTTCTTTTTCTTTTCCGTTAATTCTTACACAGCGTTCTGAGTGCCATCACTGAGGCATACACAAAAAGTAGAAACAAAGAAAAGCACCTTCAGCGTAGAGGTTAAGGACACAGGCTCCTGGGCGTAAATCCTGGGTCTGCCACCTCCTTGCTGTGCTGTCTGACCTAGGGCAAGTTACTTCACCTCTCTGTGCCTCGGTATCTTATAAGACTATCGTGAGGGTTAAATGAGTTAATTCATGTAAAGCACTGTGAACAATGACAGCCCCATATAAGTGTGACTATTATTGTGGCAAGTCCTATGGCAACTGATGTAGACATTTATTTAACATGAACTACAGTTCTTTTTGAAAGGGAAAATACAGGAAATTACTGAGTTCTGCCACCCTGGATTGTAACAAATGTCTGTGACTAGGGGTACGTAGGAGGAAGGAAATAAACAGATGGATGGACCAGGCCCTTCTTTCTTTTACTTCCTGCTACATAAAGGGTTTTGTACTGTGCCTGATTGCTTTAATTGTGGGGGGCAAAATAATATAAATTGGAAATCTCTCCATGTCAGAATATGTAGATCCACCTTATTATTTTAACTGTTGCAGAGTATTACTATAGATCTACACTAGGTTATTTACATATTCCCATATAGTGATTGACACTGATCTAATGTTCACTGTGTACTGGATGTGGGAGGGAACATAGGTGCTAAAGCAGGGTTCCCAAGAGGTTTGTGATTTTGAGGGTTTGTAATTTTGAGGGGGAATTCAAGACTTACATAAAATAATTGGAAACCAGTACAAGAACCTGTGTATAAAATATTAAACTGGATTTAAAACTGTCAATACTAGTGTCATACTCAGTGGTGGGTGAAAAGATGGGATTTAATAGGAAAGAACAACACAATGCATGCGTATATTGGAGTGGAGGCCCTGGCTCCTGGAAGCGCTGGCTGGAGTAGAGAGGAAATTTACCCTCTAGTTCTTCCAGCCTCCCTGAAAAATTACTCAACACAAGAAGGACAAGTCTACACTCCCTTAACAAGCTACAACACAGGAGCACTCGGGTGTCTCTGCAGGAGGTGGAATGCAGCAGGCCTAGGTGCTCTCCTGCAACTGGCTCAGCACGTGGGCAGCGCCTGCCTTCTAAAGCATAGGAGTGCAGGGGAGAGTTCCCACTTCCACCTTCTGTCAGAGGCCAGTGTTGTTTTCCAGTGTTGTTTTCCCTGAAGCACAAACGGTGCCGGTCTTTCAAGGTACAGTGACTCTGCTGAAGGAGCTGGAGTGAGAACTCCCTTTTTTTGAGGTCCTTAATCCTTTGTTTGGCCCTGATTCCTTGGGAAGAACTCACAGGGTTGTGAGAACAGTTGCCCCATAGGGCCGAGCTGGGGACATTCTGTGCCTAGGTATTCATAAGCCAAGGCTGTATTTCTTTTACCCCACCCGTAAGCACGAATCACTAACCTAAACCAGCAACACCTGGTTGCCGCAGGGAATTGGGTTTGTCAAAGCCCACACTTAGCATTCCTTCTGCAAGTCCCTACCCAACAGCATTTGGGGCACATTAATTGGGGTAAATCCTTTTTTTTTTTTTTTTTGAGACGGAGTCTCACTCTGTCGCCCAGGCTGGAGTGCAGTGGTGCGATCTTGGTTCACTGCAACCTCTGCCTCCAGGGTTCAAGCGATTCTCCTGCCTCAGCCTCCTGAGTAGCTTGGATCACAGGCGCCTGCCACCACGCCCAGCTAATTTTTGTATTTTTAGTACAGACAGGGTTTCACCGTGTTGGTCAGGCTGGTCTCGAACTCCTGACCTCGTGATCTGACTGCCTCAGCCTCCCAAAGTGCTGGGATTACAAGCGTGAGCCACTGCGCCCAGTCTTTTTTTCTTTTTCTTTTTTTTTTTTTTGAGATGAAGTCTCGCTCTGTTGCCCAGGCTGGAGTGCAGTGGCACAGTCTCGACTCACTGCAACCCCCGCCTCTCAGGTTCAAGCAATTCTCCTGCCTCAGCCTCCTGAGTAGCTAGGATTAGAGGAATGCACCACCACACCCAGCTAATTTTTTTATTTTTAGTAGAGGCAGGGTTTTACCATGTTGGCCAGGCTGGTCTTGAACTCCTGACCTCGTGATCTGCCCACCTGGGCCTCCCAAAGTGCTGGGGTTACAGGTGTGAGCCACTGCGCCTGGCCAGAATTTCCTTCCTTTCTAAGCCTGAATAATATTCCATTGTATGACTATATCGCATTTTGCTTATCCATTCATCTGCCAGTGGACACTGGGTTGTTTCTGACTTTCAGCTGTTGTGAATATGCTGCCATTAACGTCCGTGTATGGGTATGTGAGTCCTTTCTTTCAATTATTTTGGGGTACACACCTAGGAATGAAATTGCTAAGTCATATGGTAATTCTCTAACTTTTTGAGGAACTGCCAAGCTGTTTTCCACAGTGGCTGCATCATTTATATTCTCACCCGTCATGCATGAGAATTTCAATTTCTCTATATCCTTGCCAAAACTTGCTTTTTGTTTTCTTTCTTCTTTCGTTGTTTTTCAAATAGTCATCCTAATAGGTAAGAAGTTGTATCTCGTTTTGTTTTGATTTGCATTTATCTAATGACGAGTGACACTGAGGCTTTTTTCATGAAGCTTGGTTGCCCATTTGTGTACCTTCTCTGGAGAAATGTCTACCCTAGTTCTTTCTCCTTTTTTGAATTGAGTTGTTTTGTTTTCTCGCTGCTAAGTTGTAGGAGTTCTTTATCTATTCTGGATATTAATTCCTTAACAGAAATATAATTTACAAATATTTTCTCCCATTCTGTGGGTTGTCTTTTCACTCTTTTAATTTTTATTTATTTATCTATTTATTTATTTATTTTTTGAGATGGAGTTTTGCTCTTGTTGCCCAGGCTAGAGTGCAACAGCATGATCTCAGCTCACCACAACCTCTGCCTCCCAGGTTCAAGTGATTCTTCTGCCTCAGCCTCCCAAGTAGCTGGGATTACAGGCATGTGCCACCACACCTGGCTAATTTTGTATGTTTAGTAGAGATGGGGTTTCTCCATGTTGGTCAGGTTGGCCTTGAACTCCCGACTTAAGGTGATCTGCCCGCCTCAGCCTCCCAAAGTGCTGGGATTACAGGTGTAAGCCACTGTGCCTGGCCTATTTATTTATTTATTTTTCTACAGAGTCTTGCTCTGTTGCCCAGGCTGGTGTGCAGTGGCACAGTCTCGGCTCATTGCAACCTCCGCCTCCCAGGCTCAAGTGATTCTCCTGCCTCAGCCTCCTGAGTAGCTGAGATTACAGGCACCCACCACCATGCTCGGCTAATTTTTTTGTGTTTTTATTAGAGACAGGGTTTCACTATGTTGGCCAGGCTGGTCTCGAACTTCTGACCTCAGATGATCTGCCCGCCTCGGCCTCCCAAAGTGCTGGGATTACAGGTGTGAACCACTGTACCCAGCCCTTTTCACTCTTTTAATAGTGTCCTTTGGTGCACAAGTTCTGCATTTTGATGAAATCTAATGTATCTGTTTTTTTCTTTTGTTGCCTGTGATTTTGCTGTCATATTCTAGAAATCATAGAGAAGTCCAGTGTCGTGAAGATTTTTCCCTGTGTTTTCTTTTAAGAGTTTTACCGTGTTAACTCTTAAGTTTAGGTCTTTGGTTCATTTTGAGTTAGTTTCTGTATATGGCATAAGGTACGGGTCCAGTTTCATTCTTTTGTATGTGGGACTATCCAGTTTTTCCAGCACCATTTATTGAAAAGATTATCCTTTCCCCATTGAATGGTCTTGGAACCCTTGCTGACAATCAGTTTACTATATATGCAAGGGTTTATTTCTGGGCTCTATTCTATTCCACTGGTCTAGATGTCTGTTCTATTGCATTTAAATAAGTATACAGGGGCCAGGCGTGGTGGCTCATACCTGTAATCCCAGCACTTTGGGAGGCCAAGGCGGGCAGATCACCTGAGGTCAGGAGTTCAAGACCAGCCTGGCCAACATGGTGAAACCCCATTTCCACTAAAAAATACAAAACTTAGCATGTCATGGCACGTGCCTGTAATCCCAGCTACTCAGGAGGCTGAGGCAGGAGGATCACTTGAACTGGGGAGGTGGAGGTTGCAGTGAGCCAAGACCATGCCACTGCACTCCAGCCTAGGCAACAAGAACGAAACTCCATCTCAAAAGAAAAAAAAAAGTATATGGGGACTGGATGCAGTGATTGACACCTGTAATCCTAGCATTTTGGTGGGCCGATGCGGAAGGATTTACCTGAGCCCAAGAATTCTAGACCGGCCTGGGCAACATGACCAGCTGCTGTCTCTGTTTTTCAAAAAAGAAGCGTATGGTTTCTTCCAACCTCTTATACTTATACCGTTCCCTCAAAGAGAAGGAGAATGAGGAGGAAAAGTCTCAAACACAAAGGAATTTAATGTTATGGTGTCCTGGGTTTGAATGTTCTGAAGATGCCAGTAGATGAGCATTAAAATGTCAGGGTTGGGCAAACATTTTATTCTGTCTTGAACTCATCCCCCCTTAATATCTTAGGTACAACCATTCTCTACATTTTCTCTCTGTGCTGCTAAACTTAGAGGACCCAAGTCAGGATTGGGAGGAGACTGATTTTGTATGTGTTTGGCCTTTACTGTAGAAGAAAAAGAACTGCAACTAGGCCAGGCACAGTGGCTCACGCCTGTAATCCCAGCACTTTGGGAGGCAGAGGCAGGTGGATCACAAGGTCAGAAGTTCGAGACCATTCTGGCCAACATAGTGAAACTCCATCTCTACTAAAACTACAAAATATTAGCTGGCTGTGGTGGTGTGCGCCTATAATCCCAGCTACCAGGGAGGCTGAGGCAGGAGAATCGTGTGAACCTGGGAGGCGGAGGTTGCAGTGAGCCGAGATTGCGCCACTGTTGCTCCAGCCTGGGCAACAGTGCGGAAAAAAAAAAAAAAAAAAAAAAGAACTGCAACTAATCAACATTTATTTATTGAGCACAACTTATGTGAGGCACTATAATTTACATAAGTTGTGCTCAACTCATGGTGGCTTATAGTCTATCGGGTGGTATATATATCAAGGCGTGACTTGTTACTTGGTGACAGAGAAATGCGAATTGAAGTAGTTGGCAAAATATCCTAAGGTGGGGTCTTTTGGTTTTGTTAAAGAAGAAGAAATTCAGATTCAGGAATGAATGAGGAGAAAACTGGAATGAAACAGGCAGGAATGAGTAAGCTATTTGGGACAGTGCAGAGGCGTTTCTGAGATCAGACGGTGTGTGGGGAGGAAAGAATAACTGGATAGGTGGGGTGGGGCCGAATTATGGAGGATTTTTAAATAACCAGGCAAAGGAATGTGTACTCGATTTAGTAGACAGTAGAAAACTCAAAAGTGGTTTGTTTGTTTTTTTTTTACACAGTCTCACTCTGTTGCCCAGGATAGAATGCAGTGGGGCAATCTTGGCTCACTGCAACCTCCACCTTCTAGGTTCAAATGATTCTCCTGCCTCAGCCTCCCAAGTAGCTGGGACTACAGGCACGTGGCACCATGCTTGGCTAATTTTTGTATTTTAGTAGAGATGGGATTTCGCCATGTTGGCCAGGCTGGTCTTGAACTCCTGGCCTCAAGTGATCTGCCCGCCTCAGTCTCCCAAAGTGCTGGGATTACAGGGCCACTGCACCCAGCCTCAAAAGTTTTTAAATGACGTGATTTTTTTTTTTTTTTTTTTTTTAATGGAGGGGTGGGGCACAGTTTTAGGTAGGTTGGTTCAGGAAGGGATGCAATATAGATTAGAGGGCAGGAATTGATTCAGTTCTCAGAGAACTTCCCTGGAAAAGAAAGTCATAGATCTTTGCCCCAAGCCCAATGCCAAGCTGAGGTATATTTCACAACGTTTCTGATTGAAATCTACTGACAGAAAATACACTGGATCTAAGATCTTGTGAGATCTTGCCCAAGCCTAACCCGGCCCACTACCCTTTTGTGCTAATGGCATGAAATGCGCACACTTGGTTCTGGTTTGGGCTGGCACCCTCCCCGGCATGCCTCACTGTGGTGCCATGTTTCCAAAGCTTCCACACCCCAGAAAGAGCTATAACTTTAGTTTCCTCATTTTTACAAAAGGTCAGGTTTTCAAAAGCTTCAATCAGCTGGAATTTGTCTCCGTTGCTGAAGATACGTTAAAACTGGGGGACACTGCAGTTGACCTTTAGGGCCTTCTCTCCACCCCGCCCCCATCTCCATCACCCCAGAGCTAAGCCTCCTCAGGACCTAGTACTCTTCATACAACAGTTTCTCACACTGCTGAAAATTACCTGTGACTCATACAAGTGGTTCAGGCTGCTCAGTCCCAGACAGGAATGTTGAGTCTTGCCAGCTGACATGTTGGGGTCACAAGAAAGAGAGAGCAAGTGTCCTGTGGGCTGGAACCAGGGGAGATGCACAGACACCCTGTGAACATTCCAGAGTGCAGGGCTGAGGATTGGCCTGAGAGGCACATTGCCCTGTGGTCAGAGGCTAGCTGCAATTTTACCCTCCCTTCCCTGCTCAAACACTCCTGACCCTGGAATTTCATCAGATGGCTACCGTGTTTGGTTTTCAACCAGGACAAACAAAGAAAAGAGATTTGTTTTCCTGTCTGCTTTTGCTGAATGGAATCTCTGATTCTGATTACCAGCGTGCCTTAGACACCCTGGGGCTGGTTAGGACTTTAAAACCTACACACACAGGACTCTCGGCTTCACTGAATCTTTTTCCATATCCTGAGCCCGAGTTCAAACTTCATCCTCCCGGTCCCCCATGTCTCTTCAATCTCTGATTAATTCTCCAGTCAACTTCCTGCTAATAGTCCACCCACAAATTGCTATTTCAGCTGAACTTCCCCAAAACTTGAGCATCCTCACCAAATATCTTGGACTTCCTCACAACCTGGTTACCTTCTCATCTGCCTGCCTTTCTGGAATCATTTTGAAGTGTTAAAAAAAAAACTCCTCTAATTTTCAAGGGCATGCAGGAAACGCAGCCCCTAAGGAGCACTGCAGAAATCTGGAGTTCTAGTCTGTTTATACCTAAATCTAGCCTTCCAGGAGTTTCAGATAGTGTCCTGGAAACATTCTTAATTGAAAATGGTGTGAGGAGCAAGAAAGGGGATTGTGAATTACAATTACAAACAGTACACACATAACACAGGGACAGTCTTTGCATTTCTCATCTCTGATCCCAAGGATCAAGAGGTAGAGGCAGGCCCCGCGCGGTGGTTCACGCTTGTAATGCCAGCACTTTGGAGCCCGAGGCAGGCGGATCGCGAGGTCAAGAGCTAGAAACCATCCCGGTCAACATGGTGAAACCCCCGTCTCTACTAAAAATACAAAAATCAGCCGGGCGTAGCAGTAGCACCTGTAGCCCCAGCTACTCGGGAGGCTGAGGCAGGAGAACCGCTGGAACCCGAGAGGCAGAGGTTGCAGTGCACACCACTGCACTCCACCCTGGTGATGGAGCGAGACTCCGTCTCCAAATAAGTAAATAAAGTTAAAAAAAAAAAAAAAATGTAGAGGCAGCTCTCAGGTGAGTAAATTCGCAGATGCCCACGCATGTCTGGAACATATCCCAGGGGTCATTAGAGACGCCCAGCAGAGGCGGGAGGATCTTCCGTTTGGTTTTCTTTCAGAACGTTTGTCCGGAGAGCATCCTGTTCTGTAACATTCATATCCACCGCCGTCTCCAAATTGCTAGGTTGAGCACAGTACTCAGTGCCTGGCATTGAGTTAGAAATAGAAAATGAGCTGGCGAGTCCCGGCCCAAGGCTATGACAGGGTCCATTACTGAGCCCGTTCCCCACCAACCTTTCTGCTGTTTAACTGCGTCTCCTCCTTCCCCTCCAGATCCCAAGGGCTTGACTCCTACCTCTCCTAAGGCATTTTGAAACGTTAGCAAATGCACCCTTGATCCTAGCATGTACTTAAGAAGCAGCTCCCCCTAGAACATCTGGCGTGAAGGTGACCCCTTCTTCCTCCCCCGCCGTGTGCGTCTGTGCACAGGGCCCGAAGCCTGCTGGGGAGGGCCACGAGGCGGGGCTGGGGCATCTCCGCAGGGAGCCCGCCGCCCGGCCCAGGGCGCACACCCCCAGGCTTTGAGGGAGGAAACTGAATGGGGCCGGCGGCTGGCTCTCTCTGGGGTTTTGCATTATACAGGCTATATTTAGAAGGCCTGAGCGGTGGCTCACACCTATAATCCCAGCATTTTGGGAGGTCGAGGCGGGCAGATAACCTGAGGCCAGGAGTTCGAGACCAGCCTGGTCAACATGGTGAAACTCCGTCTCTACTAAAAATACAACAAAACTAACCAGGGTGGTGGCCGGAACCTGCAGTCCCAGCTACTTAGGAGGCTGAGGCAGGAGAATCTCTTGAACCCGGGAGATGGAGGTTGCAGTGAGCCAAGATCACACCACTGCACTCCAGCCTAGGCAACTAACCAAGACTCAGTCTCCAAACAAAAACAAAAACAAAATCACCACAAAAACAGAAAAAAAAAAAATAGAAGCAGCTTTCCTGCTGATAGAAAGCAATGGCCTACTGTGCTATAATTACAACTGAAGAGTCACTTTCTTTCAAAAACTCTATTTTCAGATGTTTACCACTTTCTTTAAAAAGGAAAAAAATTTGCCTCAAAGGCAGGCAGTCCCCAGGGCATTTCTGGTCTCCTGGGGAAGGAACCTAAGAGCGGTTTGGTAAAATTCCATTTTGCTATCTTGGTGTTACCTAAGGACAGGAACTGAGGTGGGGCTTTGGTGACGGCAGGGACTGAAGAGAGTTCTTTTTCGTCGTCCAGGGTGTCCAGTTGTTTGGTTTTCCTGGGCCACACTGGAAGAATTGTCTTGCCCCACACATAAAATACAGTAACACTATGATAAACTCAAAAAAAAAAAATCGCAGAAAAACTTCATATATATATATATAAGATTTTGTTGTTGTTGTTGTTGGGATGGAGTTTCGCTCGTCGCCCAGGCTGGAGTGCAATGGCGCAATCTCAGCTCATCGCAACCTCTGCCTCCTGGGTTCAAGGGATTCTTCTGCCTCAGTCTCCTGAGTAGCTGGGATTACAGGCATGCGCCACCATACCCGGCTAATTTTGTATTTTCAGTAAGATGGGGGTTTCTCCATGTTGGTCAGGCTGGTCTCAAACTCCCGACCTCAGGTGATCCGCCTACTTCGGCCTCCCAAAGTGCTGGGATTGCAGGCGTGAGCCACCAGCCCGACCAAGAACTCATAAAGTTTTAAGAAAATTTACGAATTTGCTTTGGGCTGCGTTCAAAGCCGTCCTGGGCTGCACGGGGCCCACAGGCTGTGGGTTGGACAAGCTTGCTAGACTGTCATGAAGTTTTGAGTAGGTGAATTGTGTGGAGAGACCTGGAAGACAGGACTGGGTTGTGTTGGACTCTCCCCGCCAATGGACCTGTGCTCCCTCCACCCAGGTAGCATGGCAGTGGCCAGTGGAGAAGGGAGCCAGACTGCCTCGGTGCAAATCCCAGGCTCCTAGTCCTGTGGACCACTTACTCCTTGGGTGAACTTGGGAAGCTCCTCATCCTTTAGGCCCCAGTTTTCCCCCTGTGTAAAATGAAGATGATAACCGGACCTACCTCGTAGGATCACTGTGAGGATTAAATGAATTAGCACATGAAAAGAGTGTCGTTACCAGAAAGGGGTCCCGATCCAGACCCCAAGAGACGGTTTTTCGGATCTTGTACAGTAACTCTGGGCTAGTCCATAAAGTAAAGTGAAAGCCAGTTTACTAGAGAAGTAAAGAAACTCAAGAATGGCTACTTTATAGGCAGAGCAACCCTGAGGGCTGCTGGTTGGCTATTTTTATGGTTATTTCTGGATCGTATGCTAAATAAGGGGTGAGTTATTCATGAGTTTTTTGGGAAGGAGATGGAGATTTTCCCCCTCCCCCAACTGAGGACTCCTCCTTCTTTTAGACCCTATAGGATAATTTCCAGGTGTTGCCGTGGCATTTGTAAACTGTCGTGGGGCTGGTGGGAGTGTCTTTTAGCATGCTGATGTATAATTAGCGGATAATGGGCAGTGAGGACAGCCGGAGGTCGCTTTCATCACCATCTTGATTTTGGGGGGTTTTGGCCGGCTTCCTTACTGCATCCTGCTGCATCAGCAGGGCCTTTGTGACCTGTATCTTGTGCTGACCTCTTACCTCATCCTGTGACTAAGAATACCTAACCTCCTGGGAATGCCACCCAGCAGGTCTCGGCCTCATTTTGCCAGCCCCTATTCAAGATGGAGTCACTCTGGTTCGAATGCCTCTGACACAGACACATATTATATAGACATTACCATGGTTATGTGTTTTGCTTTCCCTGTCTGTAAAATGAGGAAATGCTGTGTTTTTTTTTTTTTTTTTGAGACGGAGTCTTGCTCATCACCCAGGCTGGAGCCTAGTGGTGTGATCTCGGCTCACTGCAAGCTCCGCCTCCCGGGTTCCCGCCATTCTCCTGCCTCAGCCTCCCGAGTAGCTGGGACTACAGGCGCCCGCCACCTCGCCTGGCTAGTTTTTTGTATTTTTTAGTAGAGACGGGGTTTCACCGTGTTAGCCAGGATGGTCTCGATCTCCTGACCTCGTGATCCGCCCGTCTCGGCCTCCCAAAGTGCTGGGATGACAGGCGTGAGCCCCCGCGCCTGGCCATGAGGAAATGCCGTTAATCGTTATGTTGGTCACTCTGTACCAGAGCCAGGAAGCACGTCCACTGTGTGCCAGACACTCCTTGTAGGTGATGCTGTGAGGAGACGCAGAAGCAAGGAAAGAACTGGCTGCTTCCCATGTACTCCGAGATCTCTGTGGGGAGCCTGCCCTCTTCCCCTCTAGGAAGACTGCTCATGGAGATCTCAGACTACATACGAAGGGGAAACATCCACACCCAGTTTTCCCTGGTGGAAAGGTGTGACACAGAGGTCTGCCAGAGGCTCGTGGCCCCTTCTCCACCCAGAGCAGCATCTCAGCTCAACCTGGGGAGCCAATAAAGTGGTGCAGGGATCCTGCAGGCTCTGGCAGACTCAGCCTTGACCTTTGGATCCAGCTCTCTGTCCCCATGGCCAGTCTTCTCACTCCCAGGCCTTCTGTCTGGCACAGGGTGTGAAGGAGGAGCCGGGGGGCAGGGCGGGGAGGATGTGGCAGGGACAGGGACAGCACAGGAAGGACTTGGCCTAGTCGATTGAGATTTTTTTTTTTCTTCTTTTTGAGACAGCGTCTCGCTCTGTCGCTCAGGCTGGAGTGCAGTGGCCCAATCTCAGCTCACTGCAGCCTCCACCTCCTGAGTGCAAGTGATTCTCCTGCCTCAGGCACCCAAGTAGCTGGGATTACAGGCGTGCGCCACCACGCCCAGCTCTCGCTGAGATTTTGGCAGGGGTCTCTTGAGCAGCTGATGGGCTCCTGTCACTGTGCCCAGTCTGTCCCAGGCCATTCTGGCTCCACTTAAGCCTGGTCTTCCTGCCCCACACTCAGAGCCCAGGTCTAGGCACAGTGGTGCCATCCTTAGTGTGTGTGTGGTATGCTGCAGCTGTGCCCACAAAGTCTGCCCCGGCCTCTCATGAACCCAACCCATTTGAGGCTTCAGTAATTAGAATTTTCCTTGCTTCACTTTATCTAAATCCTATCAAACTTGTCAAGGGCTACCTCAGTCTCACCTCCTCCAAGAAGGCTTCTCTGATTGCCCAGCAGACATCAGTCTCACTATCTTAAGTTTCCTAGTTCTCTACTTCACTCATTTAGAAATTGGAAATGTAGACATGTACTTAATTATATTCTCAAAAAATATTTGAGCACCTGTTTGATCGCAAGAAAGCGGGGATGGGTGTTGGGGCATCTATGAAAATACAGGACAGTATCTTCCAACAAGAAGCTTAAATTCTAAAAGGATGAAAAAAATTCTAAAGGCATGGCCTAGAAAATTCCTTATTGCCATATGTTGCTTTTCAGGTTGGATGCTATGAGTTAATTCAAAAATCATAGTTAACAGTTGTTAGGTGCTTGCTATGGGCCATTACTGTATTTAGCACTTTACACAAATTATTTTATTCAATTAATGTATTTTTTTGAGATGGGGTCTGGCTCTCACCCAGGCTGGTGTACAGTGGTGTCATCACAGCTCACTGCAACCCTGAACTCCTAGATTCAGACAACCTTTCCGTCTCAGCCTTTTGAGTAGCTGTAACTGCAGACGTGTCTTACCACACGTGGGTGATCTTTTAATTTTTGTAGAGACAGGGTCTCGCTATGCTGCCCAGGCTGGTCTTGAACTCCTGGGCTCAAGCAATCCTCCCGCCTCAACCTCTCAAAGTGCTGGGATGACAGGCGCGAGCTACTGCACCAAGCTAAGTTATTTTATTTAACTCTTCAGAGTATCCCATTTAGTAGATACTATTATTATGATTCCTACTTTAGAGATGAGGAAACTAAGGGGCAGAAAAGTTGAGTGACTGCCTAGTATGTATCAGCTAGTGAGAAAGCCAGGATTTGAGCCAGGCACCCTGACTCCGTTGTTTATACCGTTAACCACAGCGCCAGATTTCTTCTGTGTTTCACCTTTTATGTTCAGCTAAAGTGAAACTCTTAAGTCCTGGAGAGCCCCTGTAGCACTTAGTGCATCAGTGCCTTTGTAGGTAGGAGGCTCTGGTAGGAGGTAGTCAATATTCAGGGATGCCTTGATGATCAGGCCATGCGGCAGAGAGAAGAGAGTGTCCAAACTTCCTTAGTTCTGGGCAATAGAATTGGGAAAAGCAACCAGGAGTCCAGCACCTAAATATGGCTGTATACAGGCCAGGCGCGGTGGCTCAAGCCTGTAATCCCAGCACTTTGGGAGGCCGAGGCGGGCGGATCACAAGGTCAGGAGATTGAGACCATCCTGGCTAACACAGTGAAACCACGTCTCTACTGAAAATACAAAAAATTGAGCCAGGAGAATGGCGTGAACCCAGGAGGCGGAGTTTGCAGCGAGCCGACATTGTGGCACTGCACTCCAGCCTGGGCGATAGAGCGAGACTCCATCTCAAAAAAAAAAAAAAAATATTGCTGTATACTAACTCTTAGCTCCCACTACCTCCTTGCTAACACAGCTCTTTTTTCAGGCCTACACCATGGTTCCCGTGACTGTAGCCAGCAGATGGGCTTCTTATGAATACCTCCTCACTGGGTGGACACAGGCCCATTAGGAACAGGCCCAGAGGCCTAGTGTCTTCAGACTAATGCTTGCCAGGACCAGTGAGGTCAAAACATTACCCAGAACTGAGGCTTGATGTCCTGTCTCGAGGACAGACTCATCCCATCCTATCTGCCGAGTTATAGTGATTGTACTTCTGAGAGAACAGGGAACACTTCAGGCAAGAAAATATCAGTCCTCATTCAAAGGGAATGATTCTCCTAAATTTAATGAAACTCTTACAGCCTAATCCCTCACCTATCATGATATCTATTTATTTCATATTCATTGATCATCTACTTGGTACAAGAAACTGTGGCTTCCTCCCCATAAAGGAGGTGATTCCAGTTTTAGACACACATATCTACAAGATGAGTCATAGGATAATGATTATCCTATCAACCATTTATTAAAAATTGCTTATCCATTTCTTCTGTGCTAATATGTGTTTTGATAGACTCTATCTCATTTAGTCTTTGAAACAAATCTGGATATAATTTTTCCACATGGTGGACCAAGCTCTGAGAAGGTACTTTATAGTAGAGTCTGCTCCTAACAACTATACTGTCCTTCTATACTGTCCATGAGAGGTCCAGACGGTGAGGACCGTGGAGAACAGAGGCCAAGGTCCCTACTGGCTTAGTTGACCAAAAGAAACTTGCTGGAAAAGGCTCCTGTAGATGTCTCCTCTTCTAAGACCCCTACCCAATGCTTTCTTTTTCTTCACTGTAGCCTCCAGAGAACTCCCAAATTAATTTTTCTAAGATACAGCTATGATCACCACACACTCTGCTCAAAAACCTTCAGTGATGCCCCTAAAATTCCCAAACTACTCTTCAGCCTGAAATGCAAGGTCTTGACTTCACCTTGGCTTTCTGACCTTCTCTCTGTCTACTCCCTCTCCGTATGTTCTTGCCAAATAGAACTATTTGCTAGTCTGCATGTAGGTCCACCCTGCTGCTTCCAAAGCTCTTGGCATACCATTCCTACCACCTAGAATGCCTTTTCTTCATCTTTGTCTCTCCAACTCTTACCCATCCTTCAGTGTCCAGCTCAAATATCACTTGCTACATGATAGTTACTAAGCTAGGGCGGTAACTTTTCTTTTTTTTTTGAGACGGAGTCTCACTCTGTCGCCCAGGCTGGAGTGCAGTGGCACGATCTTGGCTCACTGCAACCTCCATCTTCTGGGTTCAAGGCAATTCTCCTGCCTCAGCCTCCCACGTTGCTGAGATTACAGGCACACGCCACCATGCCTGGCTAAATGTATTTTTAGTAGAGACAGAGTTTCACCATGTTGACCAGACTGGTCTTGAACTGCTGACCTCAGGTGATCTACCTGCCTCAGCCTCCCAAAGTGCTGGGATTACAAGTGTGAGCCACTGTGCCCGGCCATATATATTTTTTATACCATGTGTTGTGGTTTGTATGTCATTTCCTCTACTAGACAGCAAGCTTCTTGAAAGTGAATCCAGATTTCATTCATTCATATATTTTCCCATATTCCAGTATCCTGGTGTATCTTTGTATTTTTCTGTATCCCCATACACTAGTATCCTAACCTAATTAGAGTTCTGTAAATATCTATTGGATAAATTGATTTGTAAAATCAAAGAGTAAAATACGTAAGCAGAAGGACTGGTCTTCCCTGCCAATCTTCCTTTGAAGTGCTCATACCTTTACACATAGGTTTAGAGTCCTACAAAGCTCAGATAGAATGGAACCCAGCAGGGTAACATCGTAGAGAACAATGAGTCATTTGCATAGTACGTTGTAGAGTAAGAGGATGGGACGTAGAGTTCAGAGTGAGGGTAGAGGAAGGGCTGTAATAGCAAAAAATGAATTTCATTATTTGTCTTTTGCTTTTGTTTTCGAGACAGAGTCTCGCTCTGTCGCCAAGGCTGGAGTGCAGTGGTGTGATCACGGCTCACTGCAGCCTTGACCTCCTGGGCTCAAGGGATCCTCCTACCTCTGCCTCCTGAGCAGCTGGGACTACAGGCGTGTGCGCCACCACACCTAGCTACTTTTAAAATTTTTTGTAGAGACAGGGTCTCACTATGTTGCCCAGTCTGGTCTTGAACTCCTGGGCTCAAGCAATCCTTCTGCCTCAGCCTCCCAGAGTGCTGGGATTACAGGCATGAGCCACCATGCCCAGCCTCACTCTTTGAAATATTGCCCAACATCCTGGTATTTGAATTCACCTCCCTTGCCTGGTGCAAATTGTGGCACCCCAGCCAAACCTAGCAGCCTGGCCTGTCACTAGTAAACCCCAGATCCCTTCCTAGCCTATCGCCTCTCACTCATCCCAGGGTACGTGCTGGTTGCAAACTAAGTCCAAGAGTGGACTTGGACTCAAGCCGGTAAATAACAACTGGACTTTTAGATTCAGAGTTTGGATGATGAGAAAAGTGAGGTTTTGAGTGGGTGGGAAGAAACCTTCCCTGATTTTGGCTGGTACATTCAGAGACTCACAGCACTAACAGACAGGGCGGGCTGGCGGGGCAGGAGCCCTGGGGAAAGGTGTGTTCACGCAGGGCCTGAGGTGAAAGGAGAGCTGCACGTGTAGCCGTGGGGG
Source organism: Piliocolobus tephrosceles (assembly GCF_002776525.5). Classification (NCBI taxonomy): domain Eukaryota; kingdom Metazoa; phylum Chordata; class Mammalia; order Primates; family Cercopithecidae; genus Piliocolobus; species Piliocolobus tephrosceles. The sequence continues at coordinate 890,712 of NC_045443.1, read as the reverse complement.
AGGGGGACGGAGGCTGGGAGATCCTTCCTAGGGATGGGAGCCGCTTTCCACTTCAAGAACCGCAAGTCTGCAGGCTCACAGCTCCTAGGACAGAAACTTACAAAACTGTCACTGTCAGGAGGGAGTGCTGGGTCTCAGATGGACTCTGTTCCTGAGCCCCTCTCTTGCTTCCATTCACCTTGCACCAGCTGCGCAGAGAACCCAGCCTTGAGCTGATGTCTGCCTTTGCAGTGTTGCAGCTGAGTGTGTGCTGTCTTTTGCTGACCTGGTCTTCCAAAATCTAAGAAGCCTACAACAGCCTTTTGGGAGATGGGACATGTGGAGGTCTCATTACAAGTTCCATGGGACTTTTAGAGCTTAGATCTATGGACAACTGAGGAAAGGCAAATTTAAACTTGTTGGAAGCAATCCACACAAGAGCAGGTTTTCCTAACCTGGGCTGGGGTGTCCATACATTCCCAAGGGAGTCCGTGTGACTTCAGGAGGTGATGAACTTGCTGAAATTATGTGACAAGGTATTCACGAAAAAATAAAAATTAAAAAAAAAAAGAAAAGTTATCAGTGTGTGGCTGCATCTAGGGTGGGGTAGGGGGTCCGTCACCTTGATCAGATTCTGAAAGGATCTGTGACCTGAAAAGTTAAAGCAGCACGTTTTTCTAGAGGATGAAGCTGGGAACTGGGTATCAGGGGAGTTTGGAGGACATTCTAACTCCTGCCGCTTCCCATGTGCTGCAAACATGTGCAGTAGGAAACAATGACAAAGACTAGGAAGTGGCAAAAAAGCACTTCTTTTTTTTTATTTTTATTTTTATTTTTATTTTTTTTATTATACTTTAAGTTCTAGGGTACATGTGCATAACGTGCAGGTTTGTTACATATGTATACGTGTGCCATGTTGGTGTGCTGCACCCATCAACTCGTCAGCACCCATCAATTCATCATTTATATCAGGTATAACTCCCCAATGCAATCCCTCCCCTCTCCCCCCTCCCCATGATAGGCCCCAGTGTGTGATGTTCCCCTTCCCGAGTCCAAGTGAGCTCATTGTTCAGTTCCCACCTATGAGTGAGAACATGCGGTGTTTGGTTTTCTCTTCTTGTGATAGTTTGCTAAGAATGATGGTTTCCAGCTGCATCCATGTCCCTACAAAGGACGCAAACTCATCCTTTTTTATGGCTGCATAGTATTCCATGGTGTATATGTGCCACATTTTCTTAATCCAGTCTGTCACTGATGGACATTTGGGTTGATTCCAAGTCTTTGCTATTGTGAATAGTGCCGCAATAAACATACGTGTGCATGTGTCTTTGTAGTAGTAGCATAATTTATAATCCTTTGGGTATATACCCAGTAGTGGGATGGCTGGGTCATATGGTACATCTAGTTCTAGATCCTTGAGGAAT